>NW_027649933.1:0-260000 GCF_965287045.1 Carcharhinus amblyrhynchos | reverse complement strand
GAGACTTTTAATTCCAGGTTATTGGATTCAGATTTCACCTTTGGCACAGCTGGTTAGCACTGCTGCCTCACAGCGTCAGGGACCTGGGTTCAATTCTGGCCTCGGGTCACTATCTGTGTGGAGTTTGTTCATTCTACCCGTGTCTGCGTGGGTTTCCTCCGGGTACTCCGGTTTCCTCCCAGGGTCCAAAGATGTGCGGGTTAGGTTGATTGGCCATGCTAAAATTGCCCCTTAGTGTCCAGGGATGTGTAGGTTAGAGGGATTAGTGGGTATGATATGTAGGGATATGGGGGGTAGGGCCTGGGTGGGATTGTGTTTGGTGCAGACTCGATGGGCCGAAGGGCCTCTTTCTGCACTGTAGGGTTCTATGGTTCTATGATTCTAACCACTCACTGGGTGAGAACGGTTCTCCTCACGTCCATTGCTCCTTTCACCAATTCACCAACTCTGATTCCTGGCCTCAACAGCAGCAAACAGGTTCTCCTTAATGTTCCTGAACATCACTAACCTATCTCCTCTCAGCCTTCTCTTCTCCAGGAAAACAGTCCCGGCTCTCTCCAATCTATCCTCATAACGGAAGTTCCTCATCTCTGAAACCATGCGTCCCAATCTCCTCTGCACTCACTCCGACTCCTTCACATCCTTCCCAAAGAGTGGAACATAGGAATGGAAACAATCCTCTGAGATTGAACCAGCGCTCTAGGTACGGATAACCACTTTGTTGTGGCACTCCATGCTCAGAATGAAGGTGCAGAGGGTACAACGCTCTTCCATCACCGCTCTCACAAGCTGTCCTGTCACGTTCAATAAGGCGCAGAGTCCCAACAGAGCTTCTGACAGCACAGTGCTCCCTCAGTACTGACCATCTCACAGTGCAGCACTCCCTCAGTACTGACCATCTCACAGTGCAGCACTCCCTCAGTACTGACCCTCTGACAGTGCAGCACTCCCTCAGTACTGACCCTCTGACAGATCAGCACTCCCTCAGTACTGACCCTCTGACAGTGCAGCACTCCCTCAGTACTGATTCTCTGACAGTGCAGCACTCCCTCAGTACTGACCCTCTGACAGTGCAGCGCTCCCTCAGTACTGACCCTCTGACAGATCAGCACTCCCTCAGTACTGACCCTCTGACAGTGCAGCACTCCCTCAGTACTGATTCTCTGACAGTGCAGCACTCCCTCAGTACTGACCCCCTGACAGTGCAGCACTCCCTCAGTACTGACCCTCTGACAGTGCAGCACTCCCTCAGTACTGACACTCTGACACTGCAGCACTCCCTCAGTACTGACCCTCTGACAGTGCGGCACTCCCTCAGTACTGACCCTCTGACAGTGCAGCACTCCCTCAGTACTGACCCTCTGACAGTGCAGCACCTCCTCAGTACTGACCCTCTGACAGTGCAGCACCTCCTCAGTACTGACCCTCTGACAGTGCAGCACTCCCTCAGTACTGACCCTCTGACAGTGCAGCACTCCCTCAGTACTGACCCTCTGACTGTGCAGCACTCCCTCAGTACTGACCCTCTGGCAGTGCAGCACTCCCTCAGTACTGACCCTCTGACAGTGCAGCACTCCCTCAGTACTCACCCTCTGACTGTGCAGCGCTCCCTCAGTACTGACCCTCTGACAGTGCAGCACTCCCTCAGTACTGACCCTCCAATAACATAAAGCTCTTTCAGTAATATCTCAGGATGGAATCCAGATACAGTTATAGTTTATTTATTAGTCACAAGTAAGGCCTACATCAACACTGCAATGAAGTTACTGTGAAATTCCCGTACTCGTCACAGTCCGCTGCTGTTCGGGCCAATGTACCTAACCAGCATATCTTTCAGACTGTGGGAGGAAACCGGAGCACCGGGAGGAAACCCACACAGACACAGGGAGAACGTGCAAACTCCACACAGTGACCCAAGCTGGGAACTGAACCCAAATCTCTGGTGCTGTGAGGCAGCAGTGCTATCCATTGTGTCCCCATGCTTTTCTATTGCTTTTCTTTTTCTGTGTTGTGTTTACCTGTTTCTCTCTGTATCTCTCCCTCTCTGCTTCTGTCTTCTTTCTCCCAACCTCTATCTGTCTTTTTAACTCCCTATCTGTCTCTAACTTTCTTGCCCTCTCTGTCCATTATCCCTCTCTATTTCTCTGCATTTGTGTCTCTCGCTCCCTTTCAGCCTGTGTGTGCATTTCTGTCTTTCTTCTGTTTCTCACTCCCTCGTGTCTCTCACTCTGTTTGTCTCTTTCTCATCTGTGTCTCTCACACACTCTCTCCCTCTCACTGTGTTTCTGTCTCTCTCTGTCTGACTGTTTCTGTCTTTCTCACGCTCCCTCACTGTGTGTTTCTGTCTCTTTTGTCTGTCTCTCACACTCCCTCACTCTGTTTCTGTCTCTCTCTCACACATTCTGAGCCCCTCCTCCCTGTGTGTGTGTGTCTCTCTGTTTCACTGTGTGTTTCTGTCTCTCTCGTCTGTATCTCTCACATTCCCTCACTCTGTTTCTGTCTCTCTGACTCTATGTTTCTTTCTCTCTCTCTCTCTCCCTCTGTCTCTCACACTCCCTCACTCTGTTTCTGTCTCTCACACACTCTGTGCCCCTCCTCCCTCTGTGTGTGTGTGTGTGTGTGTCTCTCTCTCTCTCTGTCTCACTGTGTGTTTCTGTCTCTCTTGTCTGTGTCTCTCACACTCCCTCACTCTGTTTCTGCCTGTCTCTCACACACTCTGTGCCCCTCCTCCCTGTGTGTGTGTGTGTGTGTGTGTGTGTGTGTGTGTGTCTGTCTCACTCTGTATTTCTGTCTTTCAGAATTAAGGAACCACAATTGGAGTCCAGAGTTTGAGCGAACTTTATTCCAAGCACCTTGAGTAACGGATACAAAACCACCGGAAAAGCAAGCAGACTGGAAATGGGGTGGGTTTTGTGGGAAATTCGATGTGGTCAGACGCAGGGTTTGCCTCAGGCCCAGGGGAAGGTTCACACTTGGAGTTTGCAGGTTGGATGGAGAGAGCTGGGACTTCAGTTTCAGTTGGGGAAAAAATGGCCAGGAGGGTTTAGTGTCAAAGTTCAGGTTAGGATCAAGGTTGGTGGAGTGCAATGTGACCTTGTCCAGTTACGGTGCCTTCAGTGTACACACAAAGTCGTCATCGCGGTTCCTCTCGAGCCCACTCCCCAAATCCGCCTTTTAAATTCTGAGCCCTAAAAAACATCGATAGAAACAGTAACTAAACAGGAGATAACAGAGCCCAGAGTGTTTAATAGTGACAGTGTAGGCTGCTGTAACTAATCTCCAGCACTGGAGTGAACCTCCAGAGTGGCACAGTGACATAGCGGTTAGCACTGCTGCCTCATAGCGCCAGGGACCCGGGTTTGATTCCCGTCCTTGGGTCTCTGTCTGTGTGGAGTTTGCACATTCTCCCAGTGTCTGCATGGCTTTCCTCCAGGTGCTCTGGTTTCCTCCCACAGTCCGAAGATGTGCTGGTTAGGTGCGTCGGCCGTGCTAAATTCTCCCTCGGTGTACCCGAACAGGCGCTGGAGTGTAGCTTTGTGAAGTTAGTGTTCATAAAATTATGAAAAATTGTAAAAATGCGACCAGTTGTAAAATTGTTTGTTTAAAAGACGATATAGTTTTTTTTCTGTGCTGCGAAGCTGCAGGTGCAACCAGTGCAGACTGAAACAATGTGTCTGAGAGAAAACAACGGGTTTGCTTGGGTAACAGGCTTTAGGCATTTGAATCAGAACGTGTTTTTGAATTTTAACCAAGCAATTTGAAATAGGCATTTGAATAGCAGCAGCCTTTCAAATTTGAATTTGGTGTTCTGATAATCTGACCCGGGGTGGAGGATGGTGCACGCAGCAGTAACGTGCAATTGTAGGTTGCGCCGGTTCATGGGCTCCCAAGAGACTTGCCCCTTTTTTTGCAATCTTGTGGAGTCTGTGGACTATGTCTATGTTCCATGTTGTAGACTGCATGACCGTTTTTGTTTCCTCAGAAACCTTTTGCTGGTGTATTGGTTGCACTTCATCCATGTTCCTGATTGACGGATACCCAGTGCGGAGAGGGGGCGGGGAAGGCGGAGAACCTCCTCGTGAACCTGCTCCTGGGTTCCTCCAAACCTGCCATAAACAAAGATCCAAGCAGTAGGCGCTCGAAGGGGCACTCTGACCCCAACTGTCTGCCCCGCCACTGCAGCTACATTCACGGCTGGGTATCCCTGGAGAGGGAGCACAGGGTGTCCGAGGATACTGTTAATGCCTTCCATAGGGACCGGGGTGCATTATCCACCCCTTTAATTACATTTTAATTTGATGTTTTAAGTTTCCTTTCTATTTTGTCCTTTGTTTCCCCTCCTTTTGGGAGCTACCCTTTTTACTTTGTCTCTTTGTTAATTTGATTTTGTTTATTCGGTTGGTCAAAAAACTTGATAACCAATCTTATTGTGGGGTTTTTTTTGGTATGTCATCAGGGATATAAAAACCAGCTCCAGAAAACTGCTGGAAAGACAGTCTCTGCGCCTGCCACAGCTCACAGATCTCTCAGAGAGGGAGAGAGGGCAGGCCAAAGGGAGGGTGGGGAGGGGGCAGACCCAGAGGGAGGGCAGGGAGAGGGCGGACCAGAGGGAGGGCTGGGAGGGGGTGAACCAGAGGGAGGGCTAGGAGGGGCGGACTGGAGGGAGGGTGGGGAGGGGGTTGGCAGACTGAGGGTGGGCGGACCAGAGGGCAGGTGGACCAGAGGGAGGTTGGATCCAGAGGGTGGGCAGACCAGAGGGAGGGTGGAGAGAGAGCGAGAAGACAGTGTAACAGCTACATTTTATGTCTTAAAAGAAAGCTTCATCTTATCTCAGGTGAACAGGCCACTGGAACACAGAAAGCAGAAAGAACATTCGGAAAGACAAGACTGACTGCATATCGAGTGTGACCGGCAATTCTATCTTTTTTTGCCAATAAGTGGGGATTGTAATTATCTAAACAGCATTCCATTAGAATAGTGCTTTCTTTGGTTTATTAATAGTTTAGTTACCCTGTTCACAGTAAGTTAGATAAAAATGAACAGTTACCTGTTGCTTTTACAGAGTCTCAGGTAGTTATTTTGATTTAACCACTAAACATTGCTGTGCTATTTCTCACACACACTTTAATAGATATAAAGAGAGATATCTCTCTCGGAGTGGTTGAGTGTTAATTCTCTAAGAGATCATCCTCCCCTTCCTAACAATAACTAGGGATTTTCACTGTAACTTCATTGCACTGTTAAGGTAAGCCGACTTGTGATACTAATAAATAAATTTTTAACCTCTCCTCATACCTGGTATATCCCAATTTTCTGGCAGTTGCTGTCGCATTCGCTCCCCTGAGCCCCATCTGACAGTGAAATATCAGAGGAGACGTGAAGGCTGGTTTTTCAAACCCAAACCTCCTCTCAAAGCTCTGAGGGTCCTGTGAGAAAGCTTCCTTCACATTGTCCACTAAAAGAGAAAGAGAGAAGATGAGAGGCAAAAACACAAACCCATCTCCCCATTGACACACACCGGGCAGTCTGTTCCCCTATCGGAGGGGGGATTAACCCTCTCACCCACCTCTCCCCCATTGACACACACCGGGCAGTCTGTTCCCCTATCGGAGGGGGGATTAACCCTCTCACCCACCTCTCCCCCATTGACACACACCGGGCAGTCTGTTCCCCTATCGGAGGGGGATTAACCCTCTCACCCACCTCTCCCCCATTGACACACACCGGGCAGTCTGTTCCCCTATCGGAGGGGGGATTAACCCTCTCACCCACCTCTCCCCCATTGACACACACCGGGCAGTCTGTTCCCCTATCGGAGGGGGGATTAACCCTCTCACCCACCTCTCCCCCATTGACACACACCGGGCAGTCTGTTCCCCTATCGGAGGGGGGATTAACCCTCTCACCCACCTCTCCCCCATTGACACACACCGGGCAGTCTGTTCCCCTATCGGAGGGGGATTAACCCTCTCACCCACCTCTCCCCCATTGACACACACCGGGCAGCCTGTTCCCCTATCGGAGCCGGGGGTTAATCGTGTTTTACGGAATCTTCTTTTCCCACCTGGGATGTTGACGGATCCTTCGATTTTCCCTTTCTCTAACTCCTCAGGTTTCCGGACATCGATGATTGTCACCTTCCCAGCTGCCAACATCTGCTTCAAATCCTCACATGTCAGCTCATCTCCTGTAGATTAGAGAGAGACGGTGAGGGGGGTGAGGGCGGAGAGAGAGAGAGCCGGGGGTGAGAGAGAGAGAGAGACGGGTGTGTGTGAGAGACCGAGAGAGAGATAGAGACATACAGGGAGAAAGACGGCAGAGAGAGAGAGAGGGAGGTAGAGAGAGAGAGATACAAGTGGGGAGAAGGGGCATGCGGACAGGGAGATGATATGTGTGGGTGGGAGGGAGTGGTGCTCGGTGGGGGGGGAGAGAGGGTGCACGTGGGGGAGGAGGGGGGGCGCTGGCAGGGGACAGAAAGGTGTGCTGGGGGGAGGGGGGGCACACGGTGAGAGCGGGTCTCATGGGAGGGAGAGAGAGGGGCATGTGGGAGGAGAGAGATTCACGCGGGGCAGGAGAGGAGGAAGCGTGGGCGAGCAGGTGCATGGGGGGGGGACATGGCGAAAAGGAGGAACGAGCAAAGGGTGAGTGTGGGGAGGGGGAGGCCGAGCGCGGGGTGGGAGGCCAGCACAGGGGTAAACGAGCACAGGGGGACTGAGTGTGGAGCGGCAGAGCGAGCTCCATTCTATTCTTCCCGCCCCATTCTATCCTTCCCCCCATATTATAGCCACTAATCCCTCTAACCTACACATCCCTGGACACTAAGGGGCAATTTTAGCACGGCCAATCTACCTAACCCGTACATCTTTGGACTGTGGGAGGAAATCAGAGCACCCAGCGGAAACCCACGCAGGAGAATGTGCAAACCCCACGCAGACAGTGACCCGAGCCGGGAATCGAACCCAGGACCCTGGAGCTGTGAAGCAGCAGTGCTGACCACTGTGCCACCGTGCCGCCCACGGTTGGACCTTGTACGGAGGTGCAGGAGTCTTACCTGCTGCACTCATCTTCCCGGTCACCTTGTGATTCTCGCACACACACACTCACAGACCCTCACACTCACAGAGACAGACACAGACTCTGACACTCACAGAGACAGACACAGGCTCTGACACTCACAGAGACACACACACAGACCCTGACACTCACAGAGACACACACAGACCCTGACACTCACAGGGACAGACTCAGACTGTCACTCTCACAGAGGTACACACACACCCTCACACTCAGAGGCACAGACAGGCTTCAGGCTGTGCCTGTGAATGAGTCAGCAGTTAGGAAGGGGAGGGTGGGGAAATCAGTAGCAACGGTTTAACGAATCCAGGCAACTGAACTCAAACACGGAAGTGGGAGAAAGAGTCCAGATAGCTGGACTCGCTCCTTCACCTACACAAAGGCAGTGAAACCTGAAAAGCCACATTCCACACGGAGAGAGACAGATACCGTGAGAGAGAGAGGGGCAGAAAGAAGGAGGGAGAGACAGAGAGAGAGAAAGGGAGAGACACATATAGTGAGAGAGAGAGGCAGAAAGAGGGAGAAACAGAGAGAGACAGAGATATAGCGAGGGAGGCAGAAAGAGGGAGAGAGAGACACACACAAAGAGAAAGAGAGAGACAGAGACAGAGAAAGATATAGTGAGGGAGAGAGCGAGACAGAGAGAGGCAGAGAAAGAGATGTGAGAGAGAAGCAGAAAGAGACAGTGAGGCAGAGAGAGACGGGGAGGGAGATGGATAGAATCATAGAGATATACGGCACGTAAACAGGCCCTTTGGCCTAACTCATCCATACTGGCCAGGTTTCCGAAACTGATTTAGTCCCATTTGCCTGTGTTTGGCCCATCTCCCTCTAAACCTTTCCTATTCATGTCACTTTCAAATCTATTTTAACTGTAGTAATTGTACCCGCCTCTACCACCTCCTTTGGCAGCTCATTCCATCTACATCCCACCCTCTGTGTGAAAAAGGTGACACTCAGGTCCAGTTTAAATCTTTCTCCTCTTACCTTAGGCCTGTGCCCTCTAGTTTTGAGCTGCCCTACTCTGGGGAAAAGATTTTGACTCTTCACCTTATCATGATTTTATAGACCTGTATAAAGTTATCCCCTCATCCTCCTACACTCCAGGGAGAGACAGTCCCAGCCTATCCAGCCTCTCCTTAGAATTCAAACCTCCCAGTCCCTTTTGTGGTTAATAACATAATAACAGAGCGAGAGACAGAAGAGAGCCCAACAGAAAGCCAGAGAGAGAGAGAGAGAGAGAGAGACTGACAGAGAGCTAGAGAGAGACAAAGAGAGATATGGGGGCAGAAACAAAGAGAGAGAAAGAGAGACTGACAGAGAGAGACAGATTGAGAGAAAGAGCGTAAAGGACAGAGACAGCGAGGGGAGAGAGAGAGGGAGTGTCAGAGAGACAGACAGACAGAGACAGAGTTGAACGGAGTTAAAGTGACAGAGTGTGTGTGAGAGAGACACAGTGAGACAGACAGAGAGTCCAGAGAGAGACAGAGAACAAGAGCCAGGATGTTTGCAAAGGACAGAGAGAAAGCAAGAGACAGAGAACGAGGGACAGAAAGAGGGCAAGACATAGAAAAGAAGTGAACAACAGAGAAAGAGAGACTGACAGAGAGTGATAGGGAGAGTGTGAGAGATGCAGTGAGAGACAGGGATGGAGGGAAAGACAGAGAGAAAGAGACAGAGAGGGAGAGAAACAGAACAGAGACTAAGCGGTGGAAAGAGGAAAAGAGTGAGGTATTTGAGTGACAGGGAGAATGAGAGAGAAGTGGAAAGCGAGACAGAGAGGGACAGAAAGGAACCGAAAGAGAGAGAGATAGAGACAGGGAGAGAGACAAGGCAGAGATAGAGAGACAGAGAATAAAAGACAGGGAGCAAGAGATAGGGATAGCAAGAGAGAGATAGAGCCAAGAGAGAAATAGTGAGAACTGTCCCAAGAGGGATAAAGAGAGAGAGACAGAAGAACCAGGCAATCAGAGAGTGAGATAGAGAGAAGACAGTGAGAGGGAAAGAGCGAGAGGTAGGGGAGGAGCTGAGAAGTGACTCCCAGACACACAGCGACGTGTTGTGAATGCGGAGATTCCCCCAGCATGAGAGGCAAGCAGAGTCTCCGAGTCTGGTGCTCGATTTATTTGAATTTGCATGGTAAGCAGGAGGGAGAGTGAGAGAAAGCAAGTGACAGGCAGCGGGAGACAGGCAGAGTGAGAAAAACAGATTGAGAAGGACTAAGAGATTTCAAGGCAGAGAAATGTATTGAGAGTGAGGGGAGGAAAGAGAAAGCAAGAGATGAACAGAGAGAAGAACAGAGTGAAGAGATAGATGGATAGATAGAGAGAGATAGATAGATAGTGAAAGAACAGAGGGAAAGAGACGGAGTGAGAGAGACAGAGTGAAGAAACAGAGGAAGGGAGATCAAGTGAGAGAAACAGAGAGCGAGAGAGAGACAAACAGAGAGTGAGAGTCAGAGAGACAGAGAAAAGGAGAAAGAAGGGCAGAATCAGAAAAAGTGCGAGACAGAAAAAAGTTAGATAAAGACAGATTTAGAAACGGACAGATTAAGAGAGAGAGAAACATCTTTTGTACATTTTTCAGTGGGGTCTATTCTCACTCAATGATCTAACTTGATCAATTAGTTTCACTCTCTGGCTGTCCCTCTCTATCTTTCTCTCTCACACCCTGTCTTTAACTTTCTTAAACTCTCTCTTAGTAACCCATTACCTCTTGCAGTGTTCCCCCACTATACCATCACACTATCGGTTCCTGCCACTCTCCCTCATTCTCCCCGGATGGTCAGATTTGGAATGGTACCAAGGTCCTGGGAACAAGGCTTCCATTCATTCAGTGTCTGTGGAAAATGGGTCAGTGGACGATATATAGATAGAGCTGTTTATACACAGAATAACAGATACCCAGCATTTGGGGTGATTTATATATAAAATAACAGATACCCGGGAGTGAGTTACAGACTGGAATCTAATCGAGGGGTTCGGGGTGGTTTATATATAGAATAACAGGCACCCGGGAGTGAGTTACAGACTGGAATCTAATTGAGGGGTTCGGGGTGGTTTATATATAGAATAACAGATACCTGGGAGTGAGTTACAGACTGGAATCTAATCGAGGGATTCAGGGTGGTTTATATATAGAATAACAGATACCTGGGAGTGAGTTACAGACTGGAATCTAATCGAGGGATTCAGGGTGGTTTATATACAGAATAACAGATACCCGGGAGTGAGTTACAGACTGGAATCTAATCGAGGGTTCGGGGTGGTTTATATATAGAATAACAGATACCCGGGAGTGAGTTACAGACTGGAATCTAATCGAGGGTTCGGGGTGGTTTATATACAGAATAACAGATACCCGGGAGTGAGTTACAGACTGGAATCTAATCGAGGGGTTTGGGGTGGTTTATATATAGAATAACAGATACCCGGGAGTGAGTTACAGACTGGAATCTAATCGAGGGTTCGGGGTGGTTTATATATAGAATAACAGATACCCAGGAGTGAGTTACAGACTGGAATCTAATCGAGGGATTTGGGGTGGTTTATATATAGAATAACAGATACCCGGGAGTGAGTTACAGACTGGAATCTAATTGAGGGGTTTAGGGTGGTTTATATATAGAATAACAGATACCCGGGAGTGAGTTATAGACTGGAATCTAATCGAGAGGTTCAGGGTGGTTTATATATAGAATAACAGATACCCGGGAGTGAGTTACAGACTGGAATCTAATCGAGGGTTCGGGGTGGTTTATATATAGCATAAGAAACCTCACAACACCAGGTTAAAGTCCAACAGGTTTACTTGGTAGTAAAAGCCATTAGCTTTCGGAGTTCTGCTCTTTCGTCGGGTGGTTGAGGTTGCAGTAGGTGAACATGTGGCTAATAGTGACCACTACTCTGTCTACTTTAGGATGCGAATGGAAAAAGATGAGTGCTGTCCTAAGGGGAGGGTGCTAAATTGGGGGAAGGCTAGATACAGCCGGATTAGGCAGGAGCTTAGGGATACAGACTGGGATAGGCTGTTGGAAGGCAAGACCACGTTAGGCATGTGGGAGTCTTTCAAGAGAAAACTAAAATGGGTGCAGGAAAGGCTTGTGCCGGTTAGGAGGAAGGATGGGAGAGGTAGGATTAGAGAGCCGTGGACTACTAGAGATATTGAGGACCTGGTCCGGAAGAAACGAGAGGCGTATGTAAGGTCTAAGCAACTGGGAATGGAGAGAGCGGTGGAGGAATACAGAGAGAGTAGGAGGGATCTCAAAAGGGGAATTAAGAGGGCAAAGAGGGGGTATGAAATGGCTTTAGCAGGTAGAATTAAGGAAAATCCAAAGGCGTTTTACTCCTATGTTAGGAACAAAAGGGTGGCTCGGGGAAAAATCAGTCCCCTCAGGGACAGAGGAGGGGAATTGTGCTTGGAGTCCGAGGGAATGGGGAAGATCCTGAATGAATACTTTGCGTCAGTATTCACGAAGGAGAGGAGCTTGATGTCTGGTACAGTCTTCGAGGGAGCTTTAGACCAATTGAAGGAACTATCGATTACGAGGGAAGAAGTGTTAGGGCTTTTAGGTAGCATTAAAACTGATAAATCTCCGGGGCCTGATGGCATTTATCCTAGGCTGCTTAGGGAGGCGAGAGATGAAATTGCTGGGCCTCTGACGCAAATCTTTGTCTCTTTTGTGGACACAGGTGAGGTCCCAGAGGCTGGAGGATAGCAAACATGGTACCGTTGTTTAAAAAGGGTAGGAGAGATAACTCGGGTAGCTATAGGCCGGTGAGTTTGATGCCAGTGGTAGGCAAGTTGATGGAGAGGATTCTTAGGGATAGGATGTATGAGCACTTAAGAGCGTTGCGATCTGATTAAGGATACGCAGCATGGCTTTGTCAAGGGGAAGTCTTGCCTTACGAATCTGGTAGAATTCTTTGAGGAGGTGACAAAAACGGTCGACAAAGGATGAGCCGTTGATGTCGTCTATATGGATTTCAGTAAGGCATTTGACAAAGTCCCTCACGGTAGGTTGGTAGAAAAGATTAAGGCGCATGGGATACAAGGCCAGGTATCTAGATGGGTTGAGAACTGGCTTGCTAAGAGGAGACAGAGAGTAGTAGCGGAGGGGTCCTTTTCTAGCTGGAGGTCTGTCACTAGCGGTGTGCCGCAGGGCTCAGTACTGGGACCTCTTCTCTTTGTAGTGTATATAAATGACTTGGAAGAGGGAGTAAATGGTGTGATCAGCAAATTTGCTGATGACACTAAGATGGCTGGATTGGCTGGCAGTGAGGAGCAGTGTCTGGCAATACAATGGGATATTGATAGGCTGGTATATTGGGCAGATACGTGGCAAATGGAGTTTAATCCTGATAAATGTGAGGTGATGCATTTTGGCCGGAATAATGTAGGGGGGAGTTATATGATAAAGGGTAAGCCTATAAAGAGTATAGAAACGCAGCGGGACCTGGGGGTACAAGTGCACAAGTCTTTGAAGGTGGCAGTACAAGTGGAGAAGGTTGTGAAGAAAGCCTATGGTATGTTAGCCTTTATAGGAAGGGGTATAGAATATAAGAGCTGGAGTCTAATGTTGCAGTTGTATAGAACGTTGGTTAGGCCGCATTTAGAGTACTGCGTACAGTTCTGGTCGGAAGAACGTGGAGACTCTGGAGAGAGTACAGAGGAGGTTTACCAGGATGTTGCCTGGTATGGAAGGTCTGGGTTATGAGGAAAGGTTGAGCAAATTGGGGCTGTTTTCCCTTGAAAGACGGCGACTGAGGGGGGATCTAATAGAGGTATATAAGATTATGAAGGGTATAGGTAGAGTAAACAGAGGTAAGCTATTTCCTATGTTAGAGACCATGGGCTTAGGGTGAGGGGGGAGAGGTATAACACGGATATTAGGGGGAGGTTTTTCACACAGAGGGTAGTAGGGGTATGGAATGCTCTGCCAAGCAAGGTGGCGGAGGCAGGAACGCTGGAATTGTTTAAGAGTTACTTAGACAGGCACATGAATGGGTTGGAGATGGGAGGATATCGGAGATTGTTTTAAATAAAGCTCATTAGCATTGGGGAGTCCCTGGTAAGGTAAATGGATGTGGTATGATAATAAAGTTTTTTCTCTTTCCATTCACAGATTTTAAGTCGGTCCGCCTTGTTGTCCAACGAGGGGCATACACGCGATGGGTCGTACTTGGGCTGCTCTTGAAAGTTCGAGAGTGGCCTAGTGCTTCATGTCGTTAGTGTGTGCTTAAACTGGACCAGATGCTGGGCAACACGACAGCTCAGTGACTATCACTGTTTGCTGTACAGACACAAGGATTTGGGCCAGTGTCTGCGGGAGTTTGCGCATTCTCCCCATGTTTGCGTGGGTTTTCTCCGGGTGCTCCGGTTTCCTCCCACACCCCAAAGATGTGCTGTTAGGCTGATTGGAGGTGATAAATTGTCCATAAATTAGTTTCCCTCAATGCGGATGGCCATAAACAATAGATAAGGGTCATGGGTGGAGGGGGGACTGGTAATGTTAAAATGGCGGCGTGGGCTCGTTGGGCCGAAGGGCCTGTTTCCCAGGTTGTTTTTGTTCTTTGTTCTTTGTTTTACCCCAGTTCAACGCTGGCATCTCCACATCGTTGTACATAGAATAACAGATAGGAGTGAGTCTGGAATCTAATCGAGGGGTTCGGGGTGGTTTACATATAGAATAACAGATACCCGGGAGTGAGTTACAGACTGGAATCTAATCGAGGGGTTCAGGGTGGTTTATATATAGAATAACAGATACCTGGGAGTGAGTTACAGACTGGAATCTAATCGAGGGGTTTGGGGTGGTTTATATATAGAATAACAGATACCCGGGAGTGAGTTACAGACTGGAATCTAATCGAGAAGTTCAGGGTGGTTTATATATAGAATAACAGATACCTGGGAGTGAGTTACAGACTGGAATCTAATCGAGGGGTTTGGGGTGGTTTATATATAGAATAACAGATACCCGGGAGTGAGTTACAGACTGGAATCTAATCGAGGGGTTCGGGGTGGTTTATATAAAGAATAACAGATACCCGGGAGTGAGTTACAGACTGGAATCTAATCGAGGGGTTCGGGGTGGTTTATATAAAGAATAACAGATACCCGGGAGTGAGTTACAGACTGGAATCTAATCGAGGGGTTCAGCGTGGTTTATATAAAGAATAACAGATAGCTGGGAGTGAGTTACAGACTGGAATCTAATCGAGGGGTTCGGGGTGGTTTATATAAAGAATAACAGATACCCGGGAGTGAGTTACAGACTGGAATCTAATCGAGGGGTTCAGCGTGGTTTATATAAAGAATAACAGATACCCGGGAGTGAGTTACAGGCTGGAATCTAATCGAGGGGTTTCAGGATGGTTTATATATAGAATAACAGATACCCGGGAGTGAGTTACAGACTGGAATTTAATCAAGGGGTTCAGGGTGGTTTATATATAGAATAACAGATACCCGGGAGTGAGTCACAGACTGGAATCCAATCGAGGGATTTGGGGTGGTTTATATATAGAATAACAGATACCCGGGAGTGAGTTACAGACTGGAATCTAGTCGAGGGGTTTGGGGTGGTTTATATGTAGAATAACAGATAGAAATCCCAGAGCACCAGTTTAAAGTCCAAACAGGTTTATTTGTCACAAATAAACCTGTTTGGACTTTAAACTGGTGTTGTGGTATTTCTTTCTGTTTAGCTCCAGTCCAACGCCGGCATCTCCACATCATGAATAACAGGTACCCAGGACTGAGTTACAGACTGGAATCTAATCGAGGGGTTCAAGAAGGTTTACATGTAGAATAACATACACCTGAGAATGATTTACAGACTGAAATCTAATCGGGGGGTGAGGGGGGGAGGTGGAGGAGGGGGGTGGTTCAGGGTAGTTTATATGTAAAATAACAGATACGTGGGAGTGAGTTACAGACTAGAATCTAATCATGGGATTCAGAATCACTTATATGTAGAATAACATACGCAGGAGTGAGTTACAGACTGGAATCTAATCGAGGGGTTCAGGGTGGTTTATATATAGAATGACAGATACCTGGGAGTGAGTTACAGACTGGAATCTAATCAAGGGGTTTGGGGTGGTTTATATATAGAATAACAGATACCCGGGAGTGAGTTACAGACTGGAATCTAATCGAGGGGTTTGGGGTGGTTTATACACAGAATAACAGATACCCGGGAGTGAGTTACAGACTGGAATCTAATCGAGGGGTTCGGGGTGGTTTATATATAGAATAACAGATACCCGGGAGTGAGTTACAGACTGGAATCTAATCGAGGGGTTCGGGGTGGTTTATATAAAGAATAACAGATACCCGGGAGTGAGTTACAGACTGGAATCTAATCGAGGGGTTCAGCGTGGTTTATATAAAGAATAACAGATAGCCGGGAGTGAGTTACAGACTGGAATCTAATCGAGGGGTTCAGCGTGGTTTATATAAAGAATAACAGATACCCAGGAGTGAGTTACAGACTGGAATCTAAACGAGGGGTTCGGGGTGGTTTATATATAGAATAACAGATACCCGGGAGTGAGTTACAGACTGGAATCTAATCGAGGGGTTTGGGGTGGTTTATATATAGAATAACAGATACCCGGGAGTGAGTTACAGACTGCAAGCTAATAGAGAGGATGCACGGTTGTTTATATATTGACTTGTGGCTATCTGGGACTGAGTTATAGAATTGAATCTTACATCGTGTTCAGTGTGGTTGATGTAGTAAATACCCGGGAGTGAGTTACAGACTGGAATCTAATCGAGGGATTAGGGTGGTTTATATACAGAATAGTAAGAAGTCTCACAACACCAGGATAAAGGTATATCAACACAGACATCAAGTTCCTACACGCGCATATCGACACAGACATCAAGTTTCTATACTTTAGCCTGGTGTTGTGAGACTTCATACTGTGCTTACCCCAGTCCAATGCCAGCATCTCCACATCATTATGTGCAGAATAACAGACATCCGGGAGTGAGTTCCAGACTGGAATCTACTCGGAGGATTAGGTTGATTTATATACAGAATAACAGACACCCGGGAGTGATTGACAGACTGGAATCTAATCGAGGGGTTTGAGGTTGTTGAGATATAGAATAATAGATAGCCAGGAGTGAGTCACAGACTGGAACCTAATCAGAGGGTTCGGGCTGGTTTATCTGTAGAATAACTTATACCAAAAATGAGTTACAGACTGGAACCTAACCGAGAGGATGCAGGGTTGTTGATCTGTTGACTTATGGATATCTGGGACTGAGTTATAGAATTGAAGCTTATAGTGGGATTTGGTGTCGTTTATGTGGACAGCAATAGATACCCAGGGGTGAGTTAGACACTGGAATCTAATCAGGGGATTCAGGGTTTGTTTAGAGAATAACGGATGTGAGTTATAGATTGGAATTTAACTGAGGGGTTTGGGGTGGTTTATATATTTGATTTGCTTTGATTTATTGTCACATGTATTAACATACAGTGAGAAGTATTCTTTCTTGTGCACTATACGAGCAAAACATACCGCTCAGAGAGAAGGAAATGAGAGAGTGCAGAATGTAGTGTTGCAGTCATAGCTAGGGTGTAGAGAAAGATCAACTTAATGCAAGGTAAGTCCATTCAAAAGTCTGACAGCGGCAGGGAAGAAGCTGTTCTTGAGTTGGTTGGTACGTGACCTCAGATTTTTTTGATCTTTCTCCCGAAGGAAGAAGGTGGAAGAGAGAATGTCTGGGGTGCATGGGGTCCTTAATTATGCTGGCTGCTTTTCCAAGGCAGCGGGAAGTGTGAGTAGAGTCAAAGAATGGGAGGCTGGTTTGCGTGATGGATTAGGCTACATTCACGACCTTTTGTAGTTCATTGCGGTTTTGGGCAGAGCAGGAGCCATATCAAGCTGTGATAAAACCAGAAAGAGTGCTTTCTATGGTGCATCTGTAAAAGTTGGTGAGAGTCGTACCTGACAAGTCAAATTTCTTTAGTTTTCTGAGAAAGTAGAGGCATTGATGGGTTTGGGGGAATCAGGACAGGTTGTTGTGAACTACACACCTAAAAACTTGAAGCTGTCGACCCTTTCCACCTCGTCCCTATTAATGCAGACAGAGGTATGTTCTCCTTTACACTTCCTGAGGTCGATGACAATCTCCTTTGTTTTGTTGACATTGAGGGAGAGATTATTGTTGCTGCACCAGTTCACCAGATTCTCTATCTCATTCCTGTAATCTGTCTCATCATGGTTTGAGATCCGACCCACAATGGGGGTGTTTTCAGCAAACTTGAAAATCGAATTGGAAGGGAATTTGGCCGCACAAGTCATAAGTGTATAAGGAGTATAGTAGGGGCTAAAAGCACAGCCTTGTGGGGCACCAATGTTGAGGATGATTGTGGAGGATGTGGTGTTACCTATTGTAGTAGTGAGTTAAAAAATTCAGGATCCAAGCACAGAGGGAAATGCCCCAGGCCAAGGAGTTTGGAGATGAGTTTTGTGGGAATAGTGTTGAAGGCTGAGCTGTAGTCAAGTCTGTCTTTGTAATCTAGCTGTTCCAGGGTTGAGTGCAGAGCCAGGGAAATGATGTCTGCTGTGGATCTGTTGTGGCGGTAGACAAACTGTGGTGGACCTAGGTAGTCCGGGAGGCTGGAATTGATTCTGCCATAACTAACCTTTCAAAGCACTTCATAATGATGGATGTCAGAGCCACCGGCCGATATAGAAAAGCAGATACCCGAAAAATGAGTTACAGAATAAAATCTAATTGAGGGTTCAGAGTGATTTAGAAACAAAATAGTAAATACCTGGGAGTGAGCTACAGACTGGGATTCAGGCTCATTTATATATCAGATAAAAGACAACCAAGGGTGAGTTACAGACTGGAATCTAACCAAAGGGATTGAGATGGCTTATATACAGAATACCAGAATCGGGAGAATGAGTTTCGGACTGGAATCTGATTGAGGGATTTTGGGATGGTTTATATATAGAATAACAGATACCCGGGAGTGAGTTACAGACTGGAATCTAATCGAGGGGTTCAGGGCGGTTTATATATAGAATAACAGATACCCGGGAGTGAGTTACAGACTGGAATCTAATCGAGGGGTTCAGGGTGGTTTATATATAGAATAACAGATACCCGGGAGTGAGTTACAGATTGGAATCTAATCGAGGGGTTTAGGATGGTTTATACATAGAATAACAGATACCCGGGAGTGAGTTACAGACTGGAATCTAATCGAGGGGTTTGGGATGGTTTATATATAGAATAACAGATACCCGGGAGTGAGTTACAGACTGGAATCTAATCGAGGGGTTCAGGGTGGTTTATATATAGAATAACAGATACCCGGGAGTGAGTTACAGACTGGAATCTAATCGAGGGGTTTGGGATGGTTTATATATAGAATAACAGATACCCGGGAGTGAGTTACAGACTGGAATCTAATCGAGAGGTTTGGGGTGGTTTATATATAGAATAAGAGATACCCGGGAGTGAGTTACAGACTGGAATCTAATCGAGGGGTTTGGGATGGTTTATATATAGAATAACAGATACCCGGGAGTGAGTTACAGACTGGAATCTAATCGAGGGGTTCAGGGTGGTTTATATATAGAATAAGAGATACCCGGGAGTGAGTTACAGACTGGAATCTAATCGAGGGGTTCAGGGTGGTTTATATATAGAATAACAGATACCCGGGAGTGAGTTACAGACTGGAATCTAATCGAGGGGTTCAGGGTGGTTTATATATAGAATAAGAGATACCCGGGAGTGAGTTACAGACTGGAATCTAATCGAGGGGTTTGAGGTTATTCTATACGGAATAACAAATGTTGGTAGGTAAAGGGATCTGGGTGTTCATGTACACAGGTCACTGAAAATGGCAATGCAGGTGGAGAAGGTAGTCTAGAAGGCATATGACATGCTTGTCTTCATCTGCTGGTATACTGAGCTTAAAAATTGGCAAGTCATGTTGCTGCTTTATAGAACCAAGGCTGCACTTAGAATATACTGTTCAATTCTGATCGCCACACTACCAGAAGGATGTGGAGGCTTTGGAGAGGTTTCAGAAAAGATTTACCAGAATGTTGCCTGGTATGGAGGGCATTAGCTATGAGGAGAGGTTGGAGAAGCTTGGTTTGTTTTCACTGGAGCGACGGAGGTTGAGGGGAGACCTGATAGAAGTCTACAAGATCATGAGAGGCATGGACAGAGTGGATAGTCAGAAGCTTTTTCCCAGGGTGGAAGACTTAATTATTAGGGGGCATGGGTTTAAGGTGCGAGGGGCCAGGTTTAAAGGAGGTGTACGAGGCAGATTTTTTACAGAGAGTATTGGGTGCCTGGAACTTGTTGCCGGGGTGGGTACTGGAAACGGATACAGTAGTGACTTTTAAGGGGCGTCTTGACAAGTACATGAATATGATGGGAGTAGAGGAATATGGTCCCTGGAAGGGTAGGGGGTTTTAGTTAAGTTTGGCAGCATGGTTGGTGCAGGCTTGGTGGGCCGAAGGGCCTGTTTCTGTGCTGGAATTTTCTTTGTTCTTTGTACCCGAGAGTGAGTTACAGACCAGAATCTAATCAAGGGTTCAAGGTGGTTTATTTTATAGAATAGTAGATACTCGGGAGTGTGTTATAGACTGGAATTGAACCGAGGGGTTCGGGTTGATTTATACATAGAACGATGTGGAGATGCCGGCGTTGGACTGGGGTAAATACAGTAAGAAGTCTCTCAACACCAGGTTAAAGTCCAACAGGTTTATTTGGGAACAAATGCCACTAGCTTTCGGAGCGCTGCTCCTTCATCAGGTGAGAGGGAGTTCTGTTCGCAAACAGGATATATAAAAACACAAACTCAATTTACAGAATAATGATTGGAATGCGAGGCTTTGCAGCTAATCAAGCCTTAAAAGTTCAGACAATGTGAGTGGAAGGAGAACTGAGCACAGTTTAAGAGATGTGTATTGTCTCCAGCCAAGACAGTTAGTGAGATTTTGCAAGCCCAGGCAAGTCATAGGGGTGACAGATAGTGTGACATGAACCCAAGATCCCAGTTGAGGCCGTCCTCATGTGTGTGGAACTTGGAACTTGGCTATCAGTCTCTGCTCAGCGACTCTGCGCTGTCGCGTGTCGTGAAGGCCACCTTGGAGAACGTTTACCTGAAGATCAGAGGCCAAATGCGCAAGACCACTGAAGTGTTCGCCAACAGGAAGAGAACAGTCTTGCCTGGTGATTGTCGAGCGGTGTTCATTCATCCATTGTCGTAGCGTCTGTATGGTCTCCCCAGTGTACCATGCGTCGAGACATCCTTTCCTGCAGCGTATCAGGTAGACAACGTTGGCCGAGTTGCAAGAGTATGTACCGTGTACCTGGTGGATGGTGTTCTCATGTGAGATGATGACATCCGTGTTGATGATCCGGCATGTCTTGCAGAGGTTGCTGTGGCAGGGTTGTGTGGTGTCGTGGTCATTGTTCTCCTGAAGGCTGGGTAGTTTGCTGCGAACAATGGTCTGTTTGAGGTTGTGCGGTTGTTTGAAGGCAAGAGGTGGGAGTGTGGGGATGGTCTTGGCGAGATGTTTGTTATCAAGGCGAACATCCCACCAGGGCCATCCCCACACCCCCACCTCTTGCCTTCAAACAACCACACAACCTCAAACAGACCATTGTCCACAGCAAACTACCCAGCCTTCAGGAGAACAGTGACCACAACACCACACAACCCTGTCACAGCAACCTCTGTAAGACATGCCGGATCATCGACACAGATGCCATCATCGACGTGAGAACACCCTCCACCAGGTACACGGTACATACTCTTGCAAGTCAGCCAACGTTGTCTACCCGATACACTGCAGGAAAGGATGTCCCGAAGCATGGTACATTGGGGAAACCATGCAGACGCTACGACAACACATGAATTAACATCGCTCGACAATCACCAGGCAAGACTGTTCCTTCCTGTTGGCGAACACTTCAGTGGTCACGGGCATTCAGCCTCTGACCTTCGGATGAGCATTCTCCAAGGCGGCCTTCACGACGCACGACAGCGCAGAGTCGCTGAGCAGAGACTGATAGCCAAGTTCCACACACATGAGGACGGTCTCAACAGGGATCTTGGGTTCATGTCGCACTATCTGTAACCCCCATGATTTGCCTGGGCTTGCGACATCTCACTAACTGTCCTGCCTGCAGACAATACACATCTCTTTAACCTGTGCTTAACGCTGTCTCCACTCACATTGTCTGTACCTTTCAGACTTGATTTGCTGTAAAAACTCACATTCCAACCTTTAATCTGTAAATTGAATTTGTGTCTTTATCTGCCCTGTTTGTGAACAGAACTCCCACTTACCTGACGAAGGAGCAGCGCTCCAAAAGCTAGTGGTGTTTGCTACCAAATAAACCTGTTGGACTTTAAACAGGTGTTGTACATAACATAAGAACATAAGAACATAAGAAATAGGAGCAGGAGTAGGCCATCCAGCCCTCCGAGCCTGCCCCGCCATTCAATAAGATCATGGCTGATCTGTCGTGTCTCAGTTCCACATTCCCGCCCTTTCCCCATAACCCTTAATCCCCTCGCTTATCAAAAACCCATCAACCCGCGTCTTAAAAATATTTAGCGAGGTAGCCTCCACCACCTCAACGGGCAGAGAATTCCAGAGATTCACCACCCTTTGAGTGAAGAAGTTCCTCCTCAACTCCGTTCTAAACCGCCCCCCCTTTATCTTGAGGTTGTGAGAGTTCTTACTTATTATATATAGAATAACAGATACCCGGGAGTGAGTTACAGACTGGAATCTAATCGAGGGGTTTGGGGTGGTTTATATATAGAATAACAGATACCCGGGAGTGAGTTACAGACTGGAATTTAATCAAGGGTTCAGGGTGGTTTATATATAGAATAACAGATACCCGGGAGTGAGTTACAGACTGGAATCTAATCGAGGGGTTTGGAGTGGTTTATATATAGAATAACAGATACCCGGGAGTGAGTTACAGACTGGAATTTAATCAAGGGGTTCAGGGTGGTTTATATATAGAATAACAGATACCCGGGAGTGAGTTACAGACTGGAATCTAATCGAGGGGTTTGGAGTGGTTTATATATAGAATAACAGATACCCGGGAGTGAGTTACAGACTGGAATCTAATTGAGGGGTTCAGGATGGTTTATATATAGAATAACAGATACCCGGGAGTGAGTCACAGACTGCAGTCTAACCCGAGGGATTCGGGGTGGTTTATATATAGAATAACAGATACCTGGGCGTGAGTTATAGACTAGAATCTAATCATGGGATTCAGAGTTACTTATATGTAGAATAACATACGCAGGAGTGAGTTAAAGATCAAAATCCAATCGAGGGATTCGGGGTGGTTTATATATTGAATAACAGATACGGGAGTGTGAGTTATAGACTGAATCTAATCGAGGAGTTCGGGGTGTTATATGTATAGAATAACAGATACCGGGGAGTGAGTTACAGACTGGAATCTAATTGAGGGGTTCAGCGTGGTTTATATAAAGAATAACAGATACCCGGGAGTGAGTTACAGACTGGAATCTAATCGAGGGGTTCAGCGTGGTTTATATAAAGAATAACAGATAGCCGGGAGTGAGTTACAGGCTGGAATCTAATCGAGGGGTTCAGCGTGGTTTATATAAAGAATAACAGATACCCGGGAGTGAGTTACAGACTAGAATTTAATCAAGGGGTTCAGGGTGGTTTATATATAGAATAACAGATACCCGGGAGTGAGTTACAGACTGGAATTTAATCAAGGTGTTCAGGGTGGTTTATATATAGAATAACAGATACCCGGGAGTGAGTTACAGACTGGAATCTATTCGAGAGGTTTGGGGTGGTTTATATGTAGAATAACAGATAGAAATCCCAGAGCACCAGTTTAAAGTCCAAACAGGTTTATTTGTCACAAATAAACCTGTTTGGACTTTAAACTGGTGTTGTGGTATTTCTTTCTGTTTAGCTCCAGTCCAACGCCGGCATCTCCACATCATGAATAACAGATACCCAGGACTGAGTTACAGACTGGAATCTAATCGAGGGGTTCAAGATGGTTTACATGTGGAATAACATACACCTGAGAATGATTTACAGACTGAAATCTAATCGAGGGGGTGGGGGGGGGAGGTGGAGGAGGGGGGGGGTTCAGGGTAGTTTATATGTAAAATAACAGATACCTGGGAGTGAGTTACAGACTAGAATCTAATCATGGGATTCAGAATCACTTATATGGAGAATAACATACGCAGGAGTGAGTTACAGACTGGAACCTAATGGAGGGGTTCAGGGTGGTTTATATATAGAATAACAGATACCCGGGAGTGAGTTACAGACTGGAATCTAATCGAGGGGTTTGGAGTGGTTTATATATAGAATAACAGATACCTGGGAGTGAGTTACAGACTGGAATCTAATCGAGGGGTTCAGGATGGTTTATATATAGAATAACAGATACCCGGGAGTGAGTCACAGACTGCAGTCTAACCCGAGGGATTCGGGGTGGTTTATATATAGAATAACAGATACCTGGGCGTGAGTTATAGACTAGAATCTAATCATGGGATTCAGAGTTACTTATATGTAGAATAACATACGCAGGAGTGAGTTAAAGATCAAAATCCAATCGAGGGATTCGGGGTGGTTTATATATTGAATAACAGATACGGGAGTGTGAGTTATAGACTGAATCTAATCGAGGAGTTCGGGGTGTTATATGTATAGAATAACAGATACCGGGGAGTGAGTTACAGACTGGAATCTAATCGAGGGGTTCGGGGTGGTTTATACACAGAATAACAGATACCTGGGAGTGAGTTACAGACTGGAATCTAATCGAGGGGTTCGGGGTGGTTTATATATAGAATAACAGATACCCGGGAGTGAGTTACAGACTGGAATCTAATCGAGGGGTTCGGGGTGGTTTATATATAGAATAACAGATACCTGGGAGTGAGTTACAGACTGGAATCTAATCGAGGGGTTTGGGGTGGTTTATATATAGAATAACTGATACCCGGGAGTGAGTTACAGACTGGAATCTAATCGAGGGGTTTGGGGTGGTTTATATATAGAATAACTGATACCCGGGAGTGAGTTACAGACTGGAATCTAATCGAGGGGCTTGGGGTGGTTTATATATAGAATAACAGATACCTGGGAGTGATTTACAGACTGGAATCTAATCGAGGGGTTCGGGGTGATTTATAGGTAGAATAACAGATACCCAGGAGTGAGTTACAGACTGGAATCTAATCGAGGGTTTCAGGGTGATTTATATGGACAAATAAACTGGAAGGAGGCGTTCTTAGGGAAAAGTACCAAAGGAAGGTGGCGGATATTCAAGGAGTGTTTGTCTGGAGCTCTGCATGACAACGTTCCGATGAGACAAGGAGGTTTTGGTAGGTCGCGGGAACCGTGGTGCACGAAGGCTGTGGTGAACCTAGTCAGGGGGAAAAGGAAGGTGTACAAAAGGTTCAGGGAGCTAGGAGATGTTAAGGATCTTGAGGAGTATAAGGATTGTAGAAAGGAGCTTAAAAGGGAAATTAGGAGAGCCAGAAGGGGTCATGAGAAGACCTTGGCGGGTAAGATTAAGGAGAATCCCAAGGCCTTCTATAAATATGTGAAAAGTAAAAGGATGAGAAGAGAAGGGATAGGACCTATAAAAGGTGAAGGGGGAAAGGTCTGTGTGGAACCAGAAGAAATGGCAGAGGTGCTTAATGAGTACTTTGCCTCAGTATTCACAGTGGAAACTGATCTGGGAGATTTTGCTATGGATTTGCAGCAGATGGAAAAGATTGAGTATGTGGATATTAAGGAAGAGGATGTGTTAGAACTTTTGAATTCTATCAAGATAGATAAGTCGCCGGGACCAGATGGGATGTACCCCAGGATACTGTGGGAGGTGAGGGAGGTGATTGCAGAGCCCCTGGCGATGCTCTTTGCGTCGTCAATGGAGACGGGAGAGGTTCCGGAAGATTGGAGGATTGCGGATGTCATTCCTATTTTCAAGAAAGGGAACAGAGATAGCCCGGGAAATTACCGACCGGTGAGTCTGACCTCAGTGGTTGGTAAGCTGATGGAGAGGCTTCTGAGGGACAAGATTTACGAGCATTTGGAGAGGTTTGACATGATCAGAAATAGTCAGCATGGTTTTGTCAAGGGCAGGTCGTGCCTTACGAGCCTAGTTGAGTTCTTCGAAAATGTGACTGAACACATTGACGAAGGAAGTGCAGTGGATGTGGTGTATATGGACTTCAGCAAGGCGTTTGATAAGGTCTCCCATGCAAGACTTCTTGAGAAGGTGAGAGGGCATGGGATCCAAGGGCCTTTGGCCTTGTGGATCCAGAACTGGCTTGCCTGCAGAAGGCAGAGAGTGGTTGTGGATGGGTCTTTTTCTGCATGGAGGTCAGTCACCAGTGGAGTGCCCCAGGGATCTGTTCTAGGACTCTTGCTGTTTGTCATTTTCATAAATGACCTAGATGAGGAAGTGGAGGGATGGGTTAGTAAGTTCGCTGATGACACGAAGGTCGGTGGTGTTGTGGATGGCCTGGAAGGATGTCAGAAATTGCAGCAGGACATAAATAGGATGCAGGACTGGGCGGAGATGTGGCAGATGGATTTCAACGCAGATAAATGTGTAGTCGTCCATTTTGGCAGGACCAATGGGATGAACGAGTACACTATCAAGGGCAGGAGTCTTAGTAGTGTTGAAGAGCAGAAGGATCTTGGGGTCCGGGTCCACAGGACTCTTAAATCGGCCTCGCAGGTGGAGGATGTGGTCAAGAAGGCGTATGGTGTACTGGCCTTCATTAATCGAGGGATTGAGTTTAGGAATCGGGAGGTAATGCTGCAACTTTATAAGACCCTTGTCAGGCCTCACTTGGAGTACTGTGCGCAGTTCTGGTTGCCTCACTATAGGAAGGACGTAGAAGCTATCGAAAGGGTGCAGAGGAGATTTACAAGGATGTTGCCTGGACTGGGTGGCATGCCTTATGAAGTTAGGTTGAGGGAGCTGGGACTCTTTTCCCTGGAGAGACGAAGGTTGAGAGGCGACCTGATAGAAGTTTATAAAATGTTGAGAGGAACAGATAAGGTGGATTCTCAGAGGCTATTTCCCCGGGTTGAAATGGTCGCTACGAGAGGACACAGTTTTAAGGTGCGGGGAGGAAAGTACAGAAGTGATGTTAGGGGTAAGTTTTTCACTCAGAGGGTGGTGAGTGAATGGAATCGGCTGCCGTCAGTGGTGGTGGAGGCGAACTCGCTGGGGTCTTTTAAAAGACTTCTGGATGAGTATATGGGATTGGGGGTTATAGATAGGTCTATGGATTGGTAGGTGTTGATGTGATCAGCGCAACTCGTGGGCCGAAGGGCCTGTTTGTGCTGTAGCGTTCTATGTTCTATGTTCTATATATAGAATAACAGATATCCGGGAGTGAGTTACAGACTGGAATCTAATCGAGGGGTTCAGGGTGATTTATAGGTAGAATAACAGATATCCAGGAATGAGTTACAGACTGGAATCTAGTCGAGAGGTTTGGAGTGGTTTATATATAGAATAACAGATATCCGGGAGTGAGTTACAGACTGGAATCTAATCGAGGGGCTTGGGGTGGTTTATATATAGAATAACAGATACCCGGGAGTGAGTTACAGACTGGAATCTAATCGAGGGGTTTGGGGTGGTTTATATATAGAATAACAGATATCTGGGAGTGAGTTACAGCATGAAATCTAATTGACGGGTTGGGGATGTTTATATATAGAATAACAGATACCCAGGAGTGAGTTACAGACTGGAATCTAATCGAGGGGTTTGGGGTGGTTTATATATAGAATAACAGATATCTGGGAGTGAGTTACAGCATGAAATCTAATTGACGGGTTGGGGATGTTTATATATAGAATAACAGATACCCAGGAGTGAGTTACAGACTGGAATCTAATCGAGGGGTTCAGGGTGATTTATATATAGAATAACAGGTACCTGGGAGTGAGTTACAGACTGGAATCTAATCGAGGCGTTCAGGGTGGTTTATATATAGAATAACAGATACCCGGGAGTGAGTTACAGACTGGAATCTAATCGAGGGGTTCAGGGTGGTTTATATATAGAATAACAGATACCTGGGAGTGAGTTACAGACTGGAATCTAATCGAGGGGTTCAGGGTGGTTTATATATAGAATAACAGATACCTGGGAGTGAGTTACAGACTGGAATCTAATCGAGGGGTTCCGGGTGGTTTATAGGTACAATAACAGATATCCAGGAATGAGTTACAGACTGGAATCTAGTCGAGAGGTTTGGGGTGGTTTGTATATAGAATAACAGATATCTGGGAGTGAGTTACAGCATGAAATCTAATTGACGGGTTGGGGATGTTTACATATAGAATAACAGATACCGTGAGTGAGTTACAGACTGGAATTTAATCGAGGGGTTCGGGGTGGTTTATATATAGAATAACAGATACCCGGGAGTGAGTTACAGACTGGAATCTAATGGAGGGGTTCAGGGTGGTTTATATATAGAATGACAGATACCCGGGAGTAAGTTACAGACTGGAATCTAATTGAGGGGTTCAGGATGGTTTATATATAGAATAACAGATACCCGGGAGTGAGTCACAGACTGCAGTCTAACCCGAGGGATTCGGGGTGGTTTATATATAGAATAACAGATACCTGGGCGGGGGTTATAGACTAGAATCTAATCATGGGATTCAGAGTTACTTATATGTAGAATAACATACGCAGGAGTGAGTTAAAGATCAAAATCCAATCGAGGGATTCGGGGTGGTTTATATATTGAATAACAGATACGGGAGTGTGAGTTATAGACTGAATCTAATCGAGGAGTTCGGGGTGTTATATGTATAGAATAACAGATACCGGGGAGTGAGTTACAGACTGGAATCTAATCGAGGGGTTCAGCGTGGTTTATATATAGAATAACAGATACCCGGGAGTGAGTTACAGACTGGAATCTAATTGAGGGGTTTGGGGTGGTTTATACACAGAATAACAGATACCCGGGAGTGAGTTACAGACTGGAATCTAATCGAGGGGTTCAGGATGGTTTATATATAGAATAACAGATACCCGGGAGTGAGTCACAGACTGCAGTCTAACCCGAGGGATTCGGGGTGGTTTATATATAGAATAACAGATACCTGGGCGTGAGTTATAGACTAGAATCTAATCATGGGATTCAGAGTTACTTATATGTAGAATAACATACGCAGGAGTGAGTTAAAGATCAAAATCCAATCGAGGGATTCGGGGTGGTTTATATATTGAATAACAGATACGGGAGTGTGAGTTATAGACTGAATCTAATCGAGGAGTTCGGGGTGTTATATGTATAGAATAACAGATACCGGGGAGTGAGTTACAGACTGGAATCTAATCGAGGGGTTCGGGGTGGTTTATACACAGAATAACAGATACCTGGGAGTGAGTTACAGACTGGAATCTAATCGAGGGGTTCGGGGTGGTTTATATATAGAATAACAGATACCCGGGAGTGAGTTACAGACTGGAATCTAATCGAGGGGTTCGGGGTGGTTTATATATAGAATAACAGATACCTGGGAGTGAGTTACAGACTGGAATCTAATCGAGGGGTTTGGGGTGGTTTATATATAGAATAACTGATACCCGGGAGTGAGTTACAGACTGGAATCTAATCGAGGGGTTTGGGGTGGTTTATATATAGAATAACTGATACCCGGGAGTGAGTTACAGACTGGAATCTAATCGAGGGGCTTGGGGTGGTTTATATATAGAATAACAGATACCTGGGAGTGATTTACAGACTGGAATCTAATCGAGGGGTTCGGGGTGATTTATAGGTAGAATAACAGATACCCAGGAGTGAGTTACAGACTGGAATCTAATCGAGGGTTTCAGGGTGATTTATATGGACAAATAAACTGGAAGGAGGCGTTCTTAGGGAAAAGTACCAAAGGAAGGTGGCGGATATTCAAGGAATGTTTGTCTGGAGCTCTGCATGACAACGTTCCGATGAGACAAGGAGGTTTTGGTAGGTCGCGGGAACCGTGGTGCACGAAGGCTGTGGTGAACCTAGTCAGGAGGAAAAGGAAGGTGTACAAAAGGCTCAGGGAGCTAGGAGATGTTAAGGATCTTGAGGAGTATAAGGATTGTAGAAAGGAGCTTAAAAGGGAAATTAGGAGAGCCAGAAGGGGTCATGAGAAGACCTTGGCGGGTAAGATTAAGGAGAATCCCAAGGCCTTCTATAAATATGTGAAAAGTAAAAGGATGAGAAGAGAAGGGATAGGACCTATAAAAGGTGAAGGGGGAAAGGTCTGTGTGGAACCAGAAGAAATGGCAGAGGTGCTTAATGAGTACTTTGCCTCAGTATTCACAGTGGAAACTGATCTGGGAGATTTTGCTATGGATTTGCAGCAGATGGAAAAGATTGAGTATGTGGATATTAAGGAAGAGGATGTGTTAGAACTTTTGAATTCTATCAAGATAGATAAGTCGCCGGGACCAGATGGGATGTACCCCAGGATACTGTGGGAGGTGAGGGAGGTGATTGCAGAGCCCCTGGCGATGCTCTTTGCGTCGTCAATGGAGACGGGAGAGGTTCCGGAAGATTGGAGGATTGCGGATGTCATTCCTATTTTCAAGAAAGGGAACAGAGATAGCCCGGGAAATTACCGACCGGTGAGTCTGACCTCAGTGGTTGGTAAGCTGATGGAGAGGCTTCTGAGGGACAAGATTTACGAGCATTTGGAGAGGTTTGACATGATCAGAAATAGTCAGCATGGTTTTGTCAAGGGCAGGTCGTGCCTTACGAGCCTAGTTGAGTTCTTCGAAAATGTGACTGAACACATTGACGAAGGAAGTGCAGTGGATGTGGTGTATATGGACTTCAGCAAGGCGTTTGATAAGGTCTCCCATGCAAGACTTCTTGAGAAGGTGAGAGGGCATGGGATCCAAGGGCCTTTGGCCTTGTGGATCCAGAACTGGCTTGCCTGCAGAAGGCAGAGAGTGGTTGTGGATGGGTCTTTTTCTGCATGGAGGTCAGTCACCAGTGGAGTGCCCCAGGGATCTGTTCTAGGACTCTTGCTGTTTGTCATTTTCATAAATGACCTAGATGAGGAAGTGGAGGGATGGGTTAGTAAGTTCGCTGATGACACGAAGGTCGGTGGTGTTGTGGATGGCCTGGAAGGATGTCAGAAATTGCAGCAGGACATAAATAGGATGCAGGACTGGGCGGAGATGTGGCAGATGGATTTCAACGCAGATAAATGTGTAGTCGTCCATTTTGGCAGGACCAATGGGATGAACGAGTACACTATCAAGGGCAGGAGTCTTAGTAGTGTTGAAGAGCAGAAGGATCTTGGGGTCCGGGTCCACAGGACTCTTAAATCGGCCTCGCAGGTGGAGGATGTGGTCAAGAAGGCGTATGGTGTACTGGCCTTCATTAATCGAGGGATTGAGTTTAGGAATCGGGAGGTAATGCTGCAACTTTATAAGACCCTTGTCAGGCCTCACTTGGAGTACTGTGCGCAGTTCTGGTTGCCTCACTATAGGAAGGACGTAGAAGCTATCGAAAGGGTGCAGAGGAGATTTACAAGGATGTTGCCTGGACTGGGTGGCATGCCTTATGAAGTTAGGTTGAGGGAGCTGGGACTCTTTTCCCTGGAGAGACGAAGGTTGAGAGGCGACCTGATAGAAGTTTATAAAATGTTGAGAGGAACAGATAAGGTGGATTCTCAGAGGCTATTTCCCCGGGTTGAAATGGTCGCTACGAGAGGACACAGTTTTAAGGTGCGGGGAGGAAAGTACAGAAGTGATGTTAGGGGTAAGTTTTTCACTCAGAGGGTGGTGAGTGAATGGAATCGGCTGCCGTCAGTGGTGGTGGAGGCGAACTCGCTGGGGTCTTTTAAAAGACTTCTGGATGAGTATATGGGATTGGGGGTTATAGATAGGTCTATGGATTGGTAGGTGTTGATGTGATCAGTGCAACTCGTGGGCCGAAGGGCCTGTTTGTGCTGTAGCGTTCTATGTTCTATGTTCTATATATAGAATAACACATACCTGGGAGTGAGTTACAGACTGGAATCTAATCGAGGGGTTTGGGGTGATTTATAGGTAGAATAACAGATATCCAGGAATGAGTTACAGACTGGAATCTAGTCAAGAGGTTTGGGGTGGTTTATATATAGAATAACAGATATCCGGGAGTGAGTTACAGACTGGAATCTAATCGAGGGGTTCAGGGTGATTTATAGGTAGAATAACAGATATCCAGGAATGAGTTACAGACTGGAATCTAGTCGAGAGGTTTGGAGTGGTTTATATATAGAATAACAGATATCCGGGAGTGAGTTACAGACTGGAATCTAATCGAGGGGCTTGGGGTGGTTTATATATAGAATAACAGATACCCGGGAGTGAGTTACAGACTGGAATCTAATCGAGGGGTTTGGGGTGGTTTATATATAGAATAACAGATATCTGGGAGTGAGTTACAGCATGAAATCTAATTGACGGGTTGGGGATGTTTATATATAGAATAACAGATACCTGGGAGTGAGTTACAGACTGGAATCTAATTGAGGGGTTTCGGGTGGTTTATATACAGAATAACAGATACCCAGGAGTGAGTTACAGACTGGAATCTAATCGAGGGGTTCGGGGTGGTTTATATATAGAATAACAGATACCTGGGAGTGAGTTACAGACTGGAATCTAATCGAGGGGTTCAGGGTGGTTTATATACAGAATAACAGATACCCGGGAGTGAGTTACAGACTGGAATCTAATCGAGGGGTTCGGGGTGGTTTATATATAGAATAACAGATACCTGGGAGTGAGTTACAGACTGGAATCTAATCAAGGGGTTTGGGGTGGTTTATATGTAGAATAACAGATACATGAACTTTGTTTCAGCGATCAGATGGATTGGTTCAGTCAGTGTTATTGTCACCCATGGAGACCGCGCTGTTTTGCCTTGTGAGCTTCCAAAATTTAATGATTCCTCTCGACTTCACATCGTGTGGACACTAACCCCATCGATTGAGAAAGCTCCAACTATTCAGGTGATCCTGAGGTCCTCCCCATCATTGCACCATTTAATCCCACTCTCCCGCTCACTCCCTATACCCTTTAATATCCCACCCAGTCTAATCCCACTCTCCCACTCACTCCTTATACCCTTTAATATCCCACCCAGTCTAATCCCACTCTCCCACTCACTCCCTGAACCCTTTCATATCTCACCCAGTTGAATCCCAGTCCCCACTCACTCCCCTCACCCCTCAATATCCCACCCAGTCAAATCCCATTTCCCCCCCTCAATCCCCATACCCTTTAATATCACACCAGTCTAATCCCACTCTCCCACTCACTCCACACACCCCTTAATATCCCACCCAGTCTAATCCCACTCTCCCCATTGTTATCCATTGTATTTAGGCCTCTCTCCTCTTTCTCTACAGATTATCCTGTATCAGGCTGGGAATGTTATGAACATGCCCTGGAATGTGGGTGGCCGTGTGGGGTTCCTGGGTGACCCCACCGTGAATGGAAGCATCTTTATTGAGAAGACGCAAAGAAGTGATGGCGGTGTCTATCAGTGTCTCGTTGTGAACCCCGTACAGAATGATCGGAGCATCGTCCGTCTCGTTAACCTGTCTGTGCTGGGTGTGTGTCTCATCCAGACAGAGAACAGGCCTGAGAGAATGAGGCTACTGGCTGTGAGAGGGAGAAGTGGTTAGAGAGAGACAAAACAGAGAGAGGCAGAGGGAGAGCGAGAGACAGAAGTAGAAAGAGAATGCATGTCAGAAAGTGAGAAGAAAGTGTGTTAGAGAGAAAGAGACATCAACAGAAGAGAAAGTGACAGAGAGAGAGACACACATACACAGGTAGAGAGAGAGAGATGAGAGTGGGAGAGACAGAGAGACAAAGCGAGTGAGATAGAGAGATGAAAGTGAGACATACAGAGAGAGAGAGGCACAGGAGAAAAGTGATACAGAGAAGGGAGACAGAAATCAATAGAAAGAGAGACCGAGAGATGGACAGGGAGAGACAGAGAGATGAACAGGGAGAGACAGAGATGGACAGGGAGAGACAGAGAGATGAACAGGGAGAGACAGAGATGGACAGGGAGAGACAGAGAGATGAACAGAGAGAGACAGAGAGATGGATAGGGAGAGGCAGAGATGAACAGGGAGAGACAGAGAGATGGACAGGGAGAGATAGAGAGATGGACAGGGAGAGACAGAGAGATGGACAGGGAGAGACAGAGGTGAACAGGGAGAGACAGAGAGATGGACAGGGAGAGACAGAGATGGACAGGGAGAGACAGAGAGATGAACAGGGAGAGACAGAGATGGACAGGGAGAGACAGAGAGATGAACAGAGAGAGACAGAGAGATGGATAGGGAGAGGCAGAGATGAACAGGGAGAGACAGAGAGATGGACAGGGAGAGATAGAGAGATGGACAGGGAGAGACAGAGAGATGGACAGGGAGAGACAGAGAGATGAATAGGGAGAGACAGAGATGGACAGGGAGAGACAGAGAGATGAACAGAGAGAGACAGAGAGATGGATAAGGAGAGGCAGAGATGAACAGGGAGAGACAGAGAGATGGATAAGGAGAGGCAGAGATGAACAGGGAGAGACAGAGAGATGGATAGGGAGAGGCAGAGATGAACAGGGAGAGACAGAGAGATGAACAGAGAGAGACAGAGAGATGGATAGGGAGAGGCAGAGATGAACAGGGAGAGACAAAGAGATGGACAGGGAGAGATAGAGAGATGGACAGGGAGAGACAGAGGTGAACAGGGAGAGACAGAGAGATGGACAGGGAGAGACAGAGAGATGGACAGGGAGAGACAGAGGTGAACAGGGAGAGACAGAGATGAACAGGGAGAGACGGAGAGATGGACAGGGAGAGACAGAGATTAACTGGGAGAGACAGAGACACACAGGTCAGAGTAATTGTCATGATGATGAGAATACAGAAGTAATCCTCACCAGTCCCTCAGGCTCGAGGCTGCAATCCTCCCAAGCACACTCACATTTCAGGAGAGTGCTGGGTTGATGCTGGGACGGGGTCTAACCACACCAAGGAGAATGGCTACAGAGCTCTCGGGCAACGTTTTGCAAGGCCACCCTGATCTCACAGTGCCCCTCCCTCTGCCACAGACAGAGATCTCACGCCCAGCCCACCATGGGTCATCAGCACTGGGACCCTTCCAAAGGGTCCCTCAGGCTAACCCCTGACATGAGTCCCCTTCATGCTCTGAACTGGCACTACCAAGAACGTAAGAAGCCTCCCAACACCAGGTTAAAGTCCAACCCATTTAACCTGGACTTTAACCTGGTGTTGTGAGACTTCTTACTGTGTTTACCCCAGTCCCAGTCCAACACTGGCATCTCCACTTCATGACTACCAAGATGTCCAGTGGAATCTGTCAGGATGGCAGGTGGGCTCTTGCCAATGGGCACCAGTCAACCATGCCACCCCAATGTGAAGACTTCCATGGTCTCCAAGCCCCCCATCATCATGTCTGTTCCCTTCCGGTAGTGATTCCAGCCATGCCCGAGGGTCAGACAATCCTGGGAGCTGGGACAATCCGGAACCAAAACAAGCTAAGCATATTTAAATACTACTTTAAATATTTAAATGTATTCAGTGTAAGTATGGGGAGGGCGGGGAGGTGGAATTACACATCCTCCTGCTCTATACAGGCAGCACAAACTGAATCTGTGTCTCCACCTCTACAGAGAAACCATCTACACCCACATGCAGCACAGCAGGAGCATGGGAGCTGGGTGGAAGCATCTCCCTCATCTGTTCATCCATCACTGGGAAACCAGATCCACACTACAGCTGGTGGAAGGTTGAATCCAGTGGGAATGTTCCCCTCAGTTTGTTCCAAAGTAAGATGGCTGTATCTAACCCTGTGCTGTACCTGTCCTGGGAGTGTTTGATGGGGACAGTGTAGAGGGAGATTTACTCTGTATCTAACCCCGTGCTGTACCTGTCCTGGGAGTGTTTGATGGCGACAGTGTAGAGGGAGATTTACTCTGTATGTAACCCCGTGCTGTACCTGTCCTGGGAGTGTTTGATGGGGACAGTGTAGAGGGAGATTTACTCTGTATCTAACCCCGTGCTGTACCTGTCCTGGGAGTGTTTGATGGGGACAGTGTAGAGGGAGCTTTACTCTGTATCTAACCCTGTGCTGTACCTGTCCTGGGAGTGTTTGATGGGGACAGTGTAGAGGGAGATTTACTCTGTATGTAACCCTGTGTTGTACCTGTCCTGGGAGTGTTTGATGGAGACAGTGTAGAGGGAGATTTACTCTGTATCTAACCCCATGCTGTACCTGTCCTGGGAGTGTTTGATGGGGACAGTGTAGAGGGAGATTTACTCTGTATCTAACCCCGTGCTGTACCTGTCCTGGGAGTGTTTGATGGGGACAGTGTAGAGGGAGATTTACTCTGTATCTAACCCTGTGCTGTACCTGTCCTGGGAGTGTTTGATGGGGACAGTGTGGAGGGAGATTTACTCTGTATGTAACCCTGTGTTGTACCTGTCCTGGGAGTGTTTGATGGAGACAGTGTAGAGGGAGATTTACTCTGTATCAAACCCCGTGCTGTACCTGTCCTGGGAGTGTTTGATGGGGACAGTGTAGAGGGAGATTTACTCTGTATCTAACCCCGTGCTGTACCTGTCCTGGGAGTGTTTAATGGGGACAGTGTAGAGGGAGATTTACTCTGTATCTAACCCCGTGCTGTACCTGTCCTGGGAGTGTTTGATGGGGACAGTGTAGAGGGAGATTTACTCTGTATCTAACCCCGTGCTGTACCTGTCCTGGGAGTGTTTGATGGGGACAGTGTAGAGGGAGATTTACTCTGTATCTAACCCTGTGCTGTACCTGTCCTGGGAGTGTTTGATGGGGACAGTGTAGAGGGAGCTTTACTCTGTATCTAACCCTGTGCTGTACCTGTCCTGGGAGTGTTTGATGGGGACAGTGTAGAGGGAGGTTTACTCTGTATCTAACCCCGTGCTGTACCTGTCCTGGGAGTGTTTGATGGGGACAGTGTAGAGGGAGATTTACACTGTATCTAACCCTGTGCTGTACCTGTCCTGGGAGTGTTTGATGGGGACAGTGTAGAGGGAGGTTTACTCTGTATCTAACCCCGTGCTGTACCTGTCCTGGGAGTGTTTGATGGGAACAGTGTAGAGGGAGCTTTATTCTGTATCTAACCCTGTGCTGTACCTGTCCTGGGAGTGTTTGATGGGGACAGTGTAGAGGGAGGTTTACTCTGTATCTAACCCCGTGCTGTACCTGTCCTGGGAGTGTTTGATGGGGACAGTGTAGAGGGAGGTTTACTCTGTATCTAACCCCGTGCTGTACCTGTCCTGGGAGTGTTTGATGGGGACAGTGTAGAGGGAGGTTTACTCTGTATCTAACCCCGTGCTGTACCTGTCCTGGGAGTGTTTGATGGGGACAGTGTAGAGGGAGCTTTACTCTGTATCTAACCCTGTGCTGTACCTGTCCTGGGAGTGTTTAATGGGGACAGTGTAGAGGGAGCTTTACTCTGTATCTAACCCCATGCTGTACTTGTCCTGGGAGTGTTTGTTGGGGGAAGTTTTATGGATGCTCATCTCAATATCTAATTCCTTATTCCTTTCAGCTGATGAAGGCACCATTGTCCTTCACAACATCTCAGTGGAGACATCTGGACTTTATGTGTGCATCTCATCAAATTCCATCGGGTCAAACAGTTGTTCCATCCTCCTCAAGTTGGAGATTTGTGAGCATATTTTATTATTGGATTGAATAGGAAGGAATTGAATTCCATTAGGATTGTGCACAGTGGGAGTGAATGGGAAGGGGTTTGGGTCCATTGGGATTGTGTACAGTGGGAGTGAATGGGAAGGGATTTAGGTCCATTGGGATTGTGTACAGTGGGAATGAATGGGAAGGGGTTTGGGTCCATTGGGATTGTGTACAGTGGGAGTGAATGGGAAGGGGTTTGGGTCCATTGGGATTGTATACAGTGGGAGTGAATGGGAAGGGGGTTGGATCCATTGGGATTGTGTACAGTGAGAATGAATGGGAAGGGGTTTTGGTCCATGGGGATTGTATATAGTGGGAGAGAATGGGAAGGGGTTTGGATCCATTGGAATTGTGTACAGTGGGATTGAATGGGAAGGGGTTTGGGTCTATTGGGATTGTGTACAGTGGGAGTGAATGGGAAGGGGTTTGGGTCCATTGGGATTGTGTACAGTGGGAGTGAATGGGAAGGGGTTTGGGTCCATTGGGATTGTGTACAGTGGGAGTGAATGGGAAGGGGTTTGGGTCCATTGGGATTGTGTACAGTGGGAGTGAATGGGAAGGGGTTTGGGTCCATTGGGATTGTGTACAGTGGGAGTGAATGGAAAGGTATTTGAGTCCATTGGGATTGTGTACAGTGAGAGTGAATGGGAAGGGGTTTGAGTCCATTGGGATTGTGCACAGTGGGAGTGAATGGGAAGGGGTTTGAGTCCATTGGGATTGTGCACAGTGGGAGTGAATGGGAAGGGGTTTGAGTCCATTGGGATTGTGTACAGTGGGAGTGAATGGGAAGGGGTTTGGAACCATTGGGATTGTATACAGTGGGAGTGAATGGGAAGGGGTTTGAGTCCATTGGGATTGTATACAGTGGGAGTGAATGGGAAGGGGTTTGAGTGTATTAGGTTGTGTACAGTGGGAGTGAATGGGAAGGGGTTTGAGTGTATTAGGTTGTGTACAGTGGGAGTGAATGGGAAGGGGTTTGGGTCCATTGGGATTGTGTACAGTGGGAGTGAATGGGAAGGGGTTTGAGTCCATTGGGATTGTGTACAGTGGGAGTGAATGGGAAGGGGTTTGGAACCATTGGGATTGTGTACAGTGGGAGTGAATGGGAAGGGGTTTGAGTGTATTAGGTTGTGTACAGTGGGAGTGAATGGGAAGGGGTTACACGAGACTCAGTCTCGTCCTGTATGTATGTGTCCATTGTGGAGTTTCACCTTGTCTGATGATGGATTCAGTGGGTGGGTGTTCCTCCTGCTGAGACTGTCCCTTTGATTTTCAGTTGAGCAGCACGAGAACACTCTGGCTGCTGGTGTCACCGTCACTCTGACAATGGCTCTGATTCTGCTCATCCTCTTTGGCCTGGTGCTGTGTCTGCACTGGGAGAACAGGAGGCACCAATGGAGGGCTGCACAGGAAAGCCAGGTAAGACTATCCTTCTTGGAGCAGGCACCACACACACACTCGCAACCTCTCGGAACTGCCAGACTGTGGTCGAGTCTCTGTGGCCAGGTGGTCCTAGACATACGCTCACCCCTCGGTGCCACTAGTTTTGCCATGATAATCCGTTGCATTTACATAGCACCTTAAGCATCCCTCGATATTTCACAAGTTTTCAAACCACACTCAACATGTGACGAGATCTGAGGGATAGATGATATACAGCTCAGTCAGAGAGAGAGTATTGAACAGCAGCTTAAAGGAGGAGAGGGAGAGAGAGAGAAAGGGAAGTGATAACAAGGGAATTCCAGAGCATAAGGTCCATGAAGCTGAAGGCACAGCCACTCGTGGTGGAGTGATGGGAATCAGGGCAGTATCCAAGATGCCAGATTTGGCGGAGCACACAGAATCCAAAGAGAAGTAGGGTCAGAGGTTACAGAGATATAAGGAGGGATATAGCAACTGAAGGAAGGTACAGAGATAGGGAGGGGTGTAGCGGCTGGAGAAGGTTACAGAGATAGGGAATGTTATAGGGACTGGAGGAGATTACAGAGATAGGAAGGGTTGTCTGGATTGGAGGAGGTTACAAAGGTAGGAAGATTTGTAGGGGCTGGAGGAAGTTACAGAGATACAGTGTAAGGACTGGAGGAAATTACGAGGTAGGGAGGGGTGTAGGGCCTGGAGGAGGTTACAGATATAGTGAGGGCTGCAGGGGCTGGAGGAGGTTATAGAGATAAGGAGGGTAGTAGGGACTGCAGGAGATTGGAGAGATAGGGAGGGTTGTTGGGTCCGGAGGATGTTACAGAGATAGGGAGGGCTGTAGGGGTGGAGTAGGTTACAGAAATTGGGAGGGTTGTCAGGGCTGGAGGATGTCACAGATATAGGGTGGGGTATAGGGGCTGCAGAAGAGTGCGGAGATAGGCAGGGTTGTAGGCGCTAGAGGACATTGCAGAAATGGGGTGGGTTGTAGGAACTGGAGGAGATTCCAGAGATAGAGCGGGTTGTAGGGGTGACAAAGGTTACAGAGATAGGGAGTGTTATAGAGGTTGGAGGAATTACAGAGATAGGGAGGGTTGTATGGACTGGAGGTGGTAACAGAGATAGGGAAGGATGGGGTGGAGGAGGTTCCAGAGATGGGAGCGTTATAGGGGCTGGAGGAGGATAGAGATATACGGAGGGTTGTTGGGGCTGGAGGAGGTTACAGAAATAAGGAGGATTATAGGGACTGGAGGAGGTTACAGAGATAGGAAGGATTGTAGGGTCTGGAATAATTTACAGTGATAGGGAAACTTGCAGGATCTAGGGGAGGTTAGAGCGATAGGGAATGTTGTAGTTATCTGGAATAGATTAGAGACCGTAGAATCCCCACAGTGCAGAAGGGGGCCATTCAGCCCATCAGGTTTGCCATGACAACAATCCCACCCATGTCCTATCCCCTTAACCCACAAATTTACCCTGTGAATCCTCCTGGCACTGAGGGACAATTTAGCACGGCCAATCAACCTAACCCGCTCATCTTTTCACTGGGGAGGAAACCGGAGCACCCAGAGGAAACCCACGCAGACATGGGGAGAATGTGCAAACTCCACACAGAAAATGGGGAATTGAACCTTGGTCCTGGTGCTGGGAGGCAGCAGTGCTAACCACTGTGTCACCATGCCACCCACTGGAGAGGATTGGGAATATTTTAGAGTCTGGAGGAGTTGCAGAGAAAAGGAGGGTTGTAGGGGCTGGAGGAGGTTAGAGATAGGGAGGGTATAGGGACTGGAGGAGATTATAGGATAAGGAGTATTGTAGGGGCTGAAGGAGGTGACAAAGATAGGGAGGGTGTAGGGACTGGAGGAGATTGCAGAGATAGGAAGTGTTGTAGGGGCTGGAGAAGGTTACAGAGATAGAGAGGGTGTAGGGACTGCAGGAGATTGCAGAAATAAGAAGGGGTGTAGGAACTGGAGGACATTAGAGATAGGGGGGATTGTAGGTGCTGGAGGAGGTTACAGAGATAGGCAGAGTTGTAGGGGCTGGAGGACGTTGCAGAGATAGGGAAGTGGGGACTGGTGGAGATTGCAGAGTTAGGATGGGTTGTGGGGGCTGGAGGAGGTTACAGAGATAGGGGGTTGTAGGGGCTGATTGATGGAGGGAAATTGTTGGGGCTGGGGAAGGTTATAGAGATGGGAGGGTGTAGAGGGTGGAGAAGGCCACAGAGATAAGGAGAGTTGTAGGCTCTTGGCGGAGGTTACAGAGATAGGGATGGTTGTCGGTACTGGGCGAGGTTGCAGAGATAGAATCCTACAGTGCAGAAGGAGGCCATTCGGCCCATCGAGTCAGCACTGACCACAATCCCACCCAGGCCCTATCCCCATAACCCAAAGCATTTACCCCAGCTAGTCCCCCTGACATTAGGAGGGGAGTAGGGACTGGAGGAGGTTACAGAGATGGGGGGGTTATAGAGTGATGGAGGCTACAGAGTTAGGGAGGGTTGTAGGAGTTGGTGAAGGTTACAGCGATAGAGATGGGTGTAGGGGCTGGAGGAGTTTATGAGATAGGAAAGGTTGTAGGGGCTGGAGGGGGTTACAGGATAGGAAAAGTTGTAGAGGTGGTGGAGGTTACAGAGATAGGGAGAGTTGTAGGGACTGGAAAAGGTTACAGAGGTAGGGACGGTTGTAGGGGCTGGAAAAGGTTACAGAGATATGGACGGTTGTAGGGGCTAGTAGAGGTTGCAGAGATAGTGAATGGTGCAGGGAGCTGGATCAGGTTACACAGATAGAGAGGGTTGTAGGGGTGAACGAGATTACAGGGACAGGGAGGATTGTAGGGGCTGGAGAATGTTACAGAGATGTGGGAGTTTTGAGGTCTGGAAAAATTGGCAGAGATGCGGGGGGATGTAGGGACTGGTGGAGTTTGCAGAGATGGGGGGAATTGTAGGGACTGGAGGAGGTTACACAGATAGGGAGGGTTATAGGGACTGGAGAACTTTACAGAGCTGGGGGGGAGGTTTTGAGGTCTGGAAAAGTTTACAGAGACGGGTGGTGTTTAGGGACTGATGGAGGTTGCAGAGATGAGGGGTTGTGGGGCTGGAGATGTTTACAGAGATAGAGAGGATTGTAGAGGCTGGATGGTGTTATAGGGACAGGAAGTGTTGTCGGAACTGGGTGAGAGTGCAGATATGGAATCATCAAACCCTACAGTGCAGAAGGAGGCTATTCGGCCCATTGAGTCAGCACTACCATCCCACTCAGGCCCTATCCCCATAACCTGATGCATTTACCCCAGCTTGTCCCCCTGACACTAGGAGGGGGTTAGGGTCTGGAGGAGGTTCCAGAAATAGGTAGGATTATAGATCTGGAGTAGGTGACAGTGATAGGGAGGGTTGTAGGGGCTGGAGGTTAGAGAGATAGGGAATGTTGTAGTTATCTGGAGTAGATTAAAGACCATAGAATCCCCACAGTGCAGAAGGGGGCCATTCAGCCCATCGGGTCTGCCATGTCAACAATCCCACCCATGTCCTACCCCAATAACCCATGGATTTACCCTGTGAATCCCCCTGGTACGAAGGGACAATTTAGCATGGCCAATCAACCTAACCCGCTCATCTTTAGACACTTGGAGGAAACTGGAGCACCCGGAGGAACCCATGTAGACACGGGGGGAATGTGCAGATTCCACACAGACAGTGACCCAAGGCTAGAATTGAACCCGGATCCTGGTGCTGGGAGGCAGCGGTGCTCATCACTGTGTCACCATGTCACCCACGAGAGAAGATAGGGAATATTTCTGGACTAGAGGAGGATCCAGAAATGGTGAGCGTAGTAGGGGCTGGAGGAGGTTCCAGAGATAGGGAGGGTTGTAAGCACTGGAGGAGGTTCCAGAGATAGGGAGGGTTGTAAGCACTGGAGGAGGTTACAGAGATAGGGAGGATTGTAGGGGCTGGAGGTGGTTACAGAGATAGGGAGGGTTGTAAGCACTGGAGGAGGTTACAGAGATAGAGGGTGTTGCTGGGATTGGAGGGAGTTACAGGATTGTAGGGGCTGGAGGATGTTAGAGATAGGGAGGGTCGGGGACACTGGAGGAAATTGCAGAAATAGGGAGGTAGAGACTGGTGGAGATAGAATGTGTTGTCTAGATGGAGAAGGTTATTGAGGTAGAGGGTAGGGACTTGTGTAGTTTGCAGGGGCTGGAGAAGATTACAGAGATAGGGAGGGCTGTAGGGATTGGAGGAGGTTTCAGGGATGGGGAATATTGTAGGGGCTGGAGGAGATTACAGAGAGAGGGAGAGTTATTAGGTCTGGAGGAGGTTACAGAGATAGGGGTGTAGGGAATGGTGAAGGTTGCAGAGATAGTGTGGGTTATAGGGGCTGGAGGAGATTCCAGAAATTGGGAGGATTGTAGTGGCTGGAGTAGGTTACAGAGATAGGGAGGTCGGGACTGCTGGAGGTTGCAGAGATATGGAGTGTTGTTGGGGCTGGAGGAGGTTACAGAGATAGGGACTGCTGGAGGTTGCAGAGATATGGAGTGTTGTTGGGGCTGGAGGAGGTTACAGAGATAGGGAGGTAGGGACTGCTGGAGGTTGCAGAGATATGGAGTGTTGTTGGGGCTGGAGGAGGTTACAGAGATAGGGAGGTAGGGACTGATGGAGATCACCGAGGTACAGAGGGTAATAGGGTCTGGAGAGAATTACAGAGATAGGGAGGGTTGTAGGGTCCAGACAACATTTAAATGATAGTGAGGGTTGTAGGAGGTTGCAGAGATTTGGAGGTCAGTAGGGGCTGGAGGTAGTTACAGAGAGAGGGTGTTGTAGGGTTAAGAGAAGCAGGGTCTGGAGGAGGCTAGAGACATAGGGATGGTTGTAGAGGTTGGAGGAGAGTACAGGTAGGGAGAGTTGTCAGGATGTAGGCAGTGGCCTGGTGGTACCATCACTTGATTATTAATCTAGAAACTCAGCTGGTGTTCTGGGGAACCAGGTTCAAATCCCACCACTGCAGGTGAGTGAATTTGAATTCAGTAAAAAAATCTGGAATTAAGAATCTACCAATGACCATAAAACTATTGCTGAATGTCGGAAAAACCCATCTGGTTCACTTATATCCTTTAGGGGAGGAAACCTGCCACCTTAACCCAGTCTGGCCAACATGTGACTCCAGAGCCACAGCAATATGGTTTACTCTCAACTGCCCTTGGGCAACTAGGGATGGGCAATAAATGCTGGCCAGCCAGCGACGCCCATGTCCCATGATGTAGGCAATGGAGGAGGTTACAGAGATAAGGGGGGTTCTAGGGCCTGGGGAAGGTTGCAGCTATAGGGAGGGTTGTAGGGGCTAGAGGAGGTGATAGCAATAGGGAGGGCTGTAGCAGCTAAAGGATGTTACAAAGATAGGGTTATGGGGGTTGGAGGAGGTTACAGAGATAGGGAGGGTTGTAGGGGTTGGAGGAGGTTACAGAGATAGGGAGGGTTGTAGGGGTTGGAGGAGGTTACAGAGATAGGGAGGGTTGTAGGGGTTGGAGGAGGTTACAGAGATAGGGAGGGTTGTAGGGACTGGAGATGGTTACAGAGATAGGGAGGGTTGTAGGGGCTGGAGGAGGTTACAGAGATAGGGAGGGTTGTAGGGGCTGGAGGAGGTTACAGAGATAGGGAGGGTTGTAGGGGCTGGAGGGGGTTACAGAGATAGGGACGGTTGTAGGGGCTGAAGGAGGTTACAGAGATAGGGAGGGTTGTAGGGGCTGGAGGAGGTTACAGAGATAGGGAGGATTGTAGGGGTTGGAGGAGGTTACAGACATAGGGAGGGTTGTAGGGGTTGGAGGAGGTTACAGAGATAGGGAGGGTTGTAGGGGTTGGAGGAGGTTACAGAGATAGGGAGGGTTGTAGGGGTTGGAGGAGGTTACAGAGATAGGGAGGGTTGTAGGGGCTGGAGGAGGTTACAGAGATAGGGAGGGTTGTAGGGGCTGGAGGAGGTTACAGAGATAGGGAAGGTTGTAGGGGTTGGAGGAGGTTACAGAGATAGGGAGGGTTGTAGGGGCTGGAAGGGATTAGAGATAGGGAGGGTAGTAGGGGTTGGAGGAGGTTACAGAGACAGGGAGGGTTGTAGTGGCTGGAGGGGGTTACAGAGATAGGGTGGGGGTGAGGACTACATGAATTATGATTTGAAAATTATGGTGTTCATCAAACATGAGTCAATGTATGTTCACCATCGAGGCGGGGGTGGTGGTGGGGGGATTCTGGCTGAATGAGATTCATTGGGTTTACTGGACAAGGAACCTATTGAGTTATTGTGGAATTGAGGTCAGAGGGAATGGAGGTTTGGTTAGCTGCTGGTTAAGTCCGTTCTGGTGGTGTCCGAGGTATGAGGGATTGGGTTTCTGGGTGTGAGGAGCTACAGTGGAGGGAGTGTAGGCCAATATCCATCTTTCTCCCACTCTCGGTCTGCCTAATCGTATCATCATTTGCTATTTTTCAGGAGACAGGTATCCCTCCGGATCTGAATGCAGTATCCTTTCCAGCCACCCAGCGGACCCTCTGAGACCCGAGGAGACTGCGATGCCCATTCTCTCCCACCTTAATACTGTGCCTCCACCCACCTCCAGTCAATTCCTCAATCACCACAGGTCTTCACTCCTCACTGGAGCTTTCCGTCACCTGTAAGCTTGTTCAGAGGCCACTTTTTCCCTTGCTCTCCCCACCACCCTTTCCCAATATTGTTGAGCTTTTTTTTTGAAACCGCAATTAAAGATCTCTGTTCAAGCTCTGGTGTTTCAGTCTCATTACCTCACAGTAAACAACCTCCAACTCCCTCCAGCTACTCGTCGAAGGTTATTAATGTGGAGGAGACCTTTCCTCTGACCCATCTCCTCCCCAACTGCCTCAGGTCACTGTCTATGTGGAGTTTGCACATTCTCCTCGTGTCTGCGTGGGTTTCCTCCGGGTGCTCCGGTTCACTCCCACAGTCCAAAGATGTGCGGGCTAGGTTGATTGGCCATGCTAAGAAATTGCCCCTTAGAGTCCAGGGATGCATAGGTTAGAGGGATTAGTGAGTATAATATGTAGGGATATGGGGTAGGACCTGGGTGGGATTGTGGTCGGTGCAGACTCGATGGGCCAAAGGGCCTCTTTCTGCACTGTAGGAGTCTATGATCTATGATCTAATCCCACCAACCCACCTACTCCCCCATCCCTCAACCTTCAGGGGAGGGGGAATTGGGAGGATAGAAAGAGGGAGAGTGAGTGAGAGTGGGAAGAGAGTGAGCAGTGGGGAATGAGAGGTCAGGGTGAAAGGGAGAGAGCAAGTGAGGATGTGAGGAGAATGACAGAGAGAGACCAAGGAGAGGGAAACAGGAGGGTGGGGAAAGAGAGCGCAAGAGAGACTGAGATTGTGGCAGTGGGGTGGGAGAGATTACGATGGGCTGGGGTGAGAGAGAGAGAGAGAATGAAGAGTGAAAGATCAGGGTTTGGGACTGTTGCGAGATCGGATAAAGTAGTTGTAGATTGGTGTTGTACAGTTGTAGAATGCTGGGGAGAAAGCATCGCGTGGTCCCTTTAAAAGTGCTAGAGATTAAAATGCACGCAGAGAGTCCAAACTGAAACATTAATATGCAAAGGCCAAGCAGCAGTTTTTACCATAACATCAGGCTTGAATCAGGCACTTCGATACCAAAAACCTATTAAATTTAAATCTGATGGTTTTGACAACCTAGGACCAATCCTATTGTGGGAAATATTGAAAGCACCATCTAGATAGCAAAGGTATCAAAGAAGAAAGAAGTTCCCGTGACAGGCTGGTGCAAAAAATTAAATCTCAGGGGTGAACTAGCTGGATAGATTCAGAACAGGCTTGGCCATAGACAGGGGATAGCGATGGAAGGGTGTTTTTCTGAATGGAGATCTGTAACTAGTGGTGTTCCACAGGGATCAGTGCTGGGACTTCTGCTGTTTGTAATATATATTTAAATGACTTGGAAGAAAATATAGCTGGTCTGATTAACAAGTTTGTGGATGGTATTAAGATTGGTGGAGTTGCGGATACTGATGGAAATTGTTAGAGAATACAGCAGGATATAAATAGGCTGTATCTATAAAATTGGGCGGAGAAATAGCTGATGGAATTTAACTCGGACAAATGCAAGGTGATGCATTCTGGTAGATCTAATTCAGGTGGGAGCTATAAAATAAATGGCAAAACCCATCAGGAGCACAGACCCTCAGAGAGATCTGGGATGTACAGGTCCACAGATCTTTAAAAGTGGCAGCACAGGTGGAAAAGGTGGTGAAGAAGGCATATGGCACGCTTGCCTTCATCGGCCGGGGTATTGAGTTACTGTCGTACAAAACGTAGGTTGGGCCACATTTAGAATATTGTGTCCAATCCTGGTCACCACACTACCAGGAGGATGTGGAGGCTTTGGAGAGAGTGCAGAAAAGGTTTGCCAGGATGTTGCCTGGTATTAGCTATAAGGAGAGATTGAATAAACTGGGATTGTTCTCCCAGGAAAGGCGGAAGCTGAGGGGTGACCTGATAGAAGTTCATAAAATTATGAGGGATACAGAGAGGGTGAACTGTTAGAAGTTTTTTCCCAGGGCAGAAATGACAATTACAAGGTGGCACATGTTCAAGATAAGGTGGGGGGGATGGTTCAGTGGAGATGTGCGGGGAAAGTTTTTCTTAACACAGAAGGTGGTGGGGGTCTGGGATGCACTGCCAAGCAAGGTGGCTGAGGCAGATACGTTAGTGACATTTCAGACTTATCTGGATAGGCAGATGAACAAACAGGGAATAGGGAGATATATGCATTTGGTCGAGATAATATGATCGGCTCAGGCTTGGAGGGCGGAAGGGCCTGGTCCTGCGCTGTACTGTTCTTTGTTCCAGGTTGAAGAATCAACAGAGAAAGCCCAGAGTATTCTCAAAATCACAAAACCTGTTGTAATTTAGACAGTGACCAAATTCTATTTTTGTTAATGAGTGGGAACTGTATTTATTGGAATAGCATCCATTAGAATCTTGTTTTATTCAGTTTGTTCACTACTAGGTAACTTGTTACATGTTGATTTTGGAGTGAGTGTCAGGGTTTTATTTTGTATTTAACCACTCGGAGTTGGCGAAGAGCAGGTCACACCACTTCACACACACTTTTTACAGATTATTGGGCGAGGTATTCCTCTTCGGCTGTTTCAGTGTTAGTTTCTCCAATTTATAACAGGAGGAAGAGAGTACGTGGAAAAAGAAAGAGTGGTGGTAAGGGAGAGAACAGGGAGATAGAGTGATGGAGATAGAGTGATGGAGATAGAGTGATGGAGATAGAGAGAGAAAGAATGAAAGAGAGAGCGTGGGGAGGCAGGAAGGAGTGAGGTATCAGAGAGAATGGAGAGAGCAAGCAGGAGAGAGGGAGTGAGACTTTGAGAGATAGAGAGACAGAGTATGGGGGGGAGGTAGGAAGGAGCAAGGTATCCGAGAGAATGGAGAGCAAGCAGGAGAGAGGGAGTGAGAGATTGAGAGAGTGAGAGAGAGAGTATGGAGAGGCAGGAAGGAGTGAGGTATCAGAGAGAGAGAGAGAATGGAGAGCGATAGGGAGAGCGAGCAGGAGGGAGTGAGGGAAAGATTTGGGGAAAAAAAGCATGAGAGAGTGCAGGGGGGAGAGAGCACGAGAGGGAAGGACACAGAGAGAGAACGTGGAGTCAGTAACAGGTCAGCAGCAATAGTGTCTTTCCCGATAGTTTATTGAGATTCTGTTCCACGCTCGCAGACAAGTGAGAGAGAGGGAGAGGTTCAGGGCAACGGAGTGGGAGAGTGAGAGAGACAGAGAGGGAGAGAGAGCAGACAACACCCGGTCTCCAAAGCCCCCCCGTGTGCACGCTCGTCACTTGGAAACACACCCCCTTCCACTCAGCCTGTGCCAGCCAGCCTGGGGGCTCTGGGCCCTGGCACGGTTCCTGGGCGGGCACACGCACACAGGGAGAGTCAGACTGTGCACCTTCCCCCACCCACCCCGGCCAAGCTGCCCGCTGCTGGCCTCAACGATGGGTGCGCTGGTGGTTGGTGAGGTGACTGGTGCGGGCGAAGGTCTTGCCACACACGCCACAGATGAACTGGCTGATGGCGCCGTGGGTGCGCTGGTGTCGCCGGAGCTTGCCCGCCGTGTAGAAGCGCTTGGGGCAGTCGGGGCAGGGGAAGGGGCGCTCGCCGGTGTGGATCTGCCGGTGGACCGCCAGCTTGCTGGCCGTGTAGAAGCGCTTGGGGCAGAGCGGGCAGGCGTACGGCCGCTCGCCGGTGTGGGTGCGTGAGTGACGGTTCAGCTCGCTGGACGTGTAGAAGCACTTGGCGCAGAGCGGGCACTGGTAGGGCCGCTCCCCCGTGTGGTAGCGCTGGTGGATCTCCAGCACCGCCAGGCGGCAGAAGCGCTTGCCGCACACCCCGCACTCGAAGGGCCTCTCGCCAGCGTGTGCCCGTCGGTGCCTCACCAGGTCCCCCGTCACGCAGAAGAGCCGGTGGCAGACCGGGCACTCCAGGGGGCCCTGCCCTCCGGCCGCTGCCCGGTGCTGCTGGTGCCGCCGCAGGTTACTGGCTCGGTTGAATCGGTTGCCGCAGATGCCACACTCGAAAGGCCGCTCCCCGGTGTGCACCCGCAGGTGGCGCTCCAGGTGCGAGCGGCAGCTGAAACCCTTCTCGCACACGGCACAGTGGCACGGCGGCGCTGCCAAGCCAAAGGGCACCCCCACCCCCCCTTCATCGTCGTCATCATCCTCTCCGCCACCTCCCATCTCGGGAACCCCCTCGTCCTCCTCCTCCTCCTCCTCCTCCTCTTCCTCCGCCTCCGTCCGCTCCCGCTCCAGCTCCATCCTCGCGACGCCTCCCAGGGTCGACCGTCTCCTTCCGCCTGAGAGCACAAAGGCAAAGTTAGTGTCGAGTGTGGATTTCCATCCCTCCCCCCCCCCCATCCCCCTAACCCCGCCACCCCCTCCCCACAACCCGCCACCCCCTCCCCTTCCCCATCCCTCTCACTCCCCCCACCAACCCATCTCCCTCCGACTCCCCACCCCCCTCCCCACAATCTCTCACTCCCCCCTCCCTCCCCTCCCACTCCCCTCACCACCCCCTCCCCCTAACCCTGCCACCCCCTCTCCACAACACGTCACCTCCTCCCACTCCCTCCTCTCCTCACCCTCACCCTCCCCGTCCCTTCCACTCCCCCACCACCCCCTCCCCCTCCCCATCCCTCTCACTCCCCCCATCACCCCATCCCCCTCCGGCTTCCCATCCCCCTCCCACTCCGTCACCAACCCCTCCCTCTCCAACTACCCCCCCCCCATCCCTCTCACTCCCCCCACCACCCCATCCCCCACTGATCCCTATCCCCCTTCCATTCCCTCATCACCCCCTCCAACTCCCCACCCCCTCCCATTCCCTCACCACCCCCTCCCCCTCCAACTCCCCACCACCCCCTCCCCTTCCCACCCCTCTTGCCACCTCCTCTTCCAGCAGTCCTTTCCCCCTATCCCAGTCACCCCCTCCAATCGCAGAGTGTTCATACAGAATGGAGAAGGAATAAGAAGATGTGAGAGGTTAGGTGCTGCTGTGTGACCATTCATCCACTCGAGGGGCCCGTGACTGGCCTTCCACCACATCCCCACTTTCCTACCCTGCTCCTCTCCCTCAATCCTCTCAATGTCCAACAAATCTCCCTCTTTGTTATACTCATTGACAATGAGGATACACTGCTGTCTACGTATACAAAAGCTTTCCAAATTTTGTTATAATTGTACCAGAAGGAATGGAGAGGATAGATCAGGGTAATGACGTTGAGGCAATATGTTTAGATATCCAAAAGAATTTTCGCTTCAACACCAGACCGTAGACTCATATGTTCTTTGTTATAGCACTGTGCACAGTTCTGGTCTCCATATCCCTCGGTTAGACCACACTTGGAGCACTGTGCACAGTCCTGGTCTCCATATCCCTCGGTTAGACCACACTTGGAGCACTGTGCACAGTGTTGGTCTCCATATCCCTTGGTTAGACTACACTTGGAGCACTGTGCACAGTTCTGGTCTCCATATCCCTTAGTTAGACCACACTTGGAGCACTGTGCACAGTTCTGGTCTCCATATCCCTCAGTTAGACCACACTTGGAGCACTGTGCACAGTTCTGGTCTCCATATCCCTCGGTTAGACCACACTTGGAGCACTGTGCACAGTCCTGGTCTCCATATCCCTCGGTTAGACCACACTTGGAGCACTGTGCACAGTGTTGGTCTCCATATCCCTTGGTTAGACTACACTTGGAGCACTGTGCACAGTTCTGGTCTCCATATCCCTTAGTTAGACCACACTTGGAGCACTGTGCACAGTTCTGGTCTCCATATCCCTTAGTTAGACCACACTTGGAGCACTGTGCACAGTTCTGGTCTCCATATCCCTCAGTTAGACCACACTTGGAGCACTGTGCACAGTTCCTCTCTCCATATCCCTCAGTTAGACCACACTTGGAGCACTGTGCACAGTTCCTCTCTCCATATCCCTCAGTTAGACCACACCTGGAGCACTGTGCACAGTTCCTCTCTCCATATCCCTCAGTTAGACCACACTTGGAGCACTGTGCACAGTTCCTCTCTCCATATCCCTCAGTTAGACCACACCTGGAGCACTGTGCACAGTTCTGGTCTCCATATCCCTCGGTTAGACCACACTTGGAGCACTGTGCACAGTTCTGGTCTCCATATCTTTCGGTTAAACCACACTAGAGCACTGTAGGAAATTAGCGCCTCGCAAAGTCAAACCTCACCTTAAAAAAATGCATTTAATGGAAAGTTTTACTGTTAAGGTAAGTCTGTTGAATGTAAGTCTGTGATTTTAGTCCAACGTTGATACGAAGTGTACTACTGCGATTTCAGAAAGAGCTTATGATAATGTACATTTAGAAAATATCATTAACATGCCCTGAGCAACGTCGTGGGAGTGTTGTCAAACAGAATCTGACACCGAACCACATGAGGAAATAACAGAAACAGATGATCAAAAGATTGGTCAGAGAGCAAGTGACAAAGAGAAAGCAAGATGGAGGGAAAAGCATAGAGTTCGTGGCGAGAATTCAGAATTTAGGGCAGCAGGCAGCAGAAGGCATGACATCCAATGGCAGAGAGATGGGAATCAGGGGATGCTCAAGAGGCCAGAATTAGACATGGCAGAACGTGGGTAAGGTAATCTATCAGAGAGTCAGTGCAGACTCGATGGGATGAATGGCACCTTCTGCACCATATAGATTCTATGATTGTAGGGACTGAAGGAGGTTACAGAGATAGGGAGTAGCGTTAGCAGGAGATTACAGGGATGGGATGTTGTAGAGGCTGCAAGAGGTTACAGAGATAATGTGGACTGTTAAGGGCTGGAGGAGGTTATAGAGATAGGGAGGGTTGTAGGAGCTGGAGGAGGTTACAGAGATAAGGTGGGGTTGTAAGGGCTGGAGGAGGTTACAAAGATAATGTGGGCTGTAAGGGCTGGAGGAGGTTACAGAGATAGGGAGGGTTGTAGGAGCTGGAGGAGGTTACAGAGATAGGGAGAGTGTGGGGGATTGGTTCAGGACTATGGGAAGAGATTGGAGCGATGGAATTAGTTTGAGGTTTATACAGTGCTATGGGATTCATTTGGAGATTGATGCATAGCTATGGGGACAGAGTGGGGCAATGGGATTAGTTTGGGGATTAATGCAGAGCTTTGGAGAGAGCAGGGTAATGAGATTAATTTGGGTTTGACACGAGGAGAGTGGGGCAGTGGGATTAGTTTGGGATTGATACAGGGCTATGGGGAGAGTGGGGCAGTGGGATTAGTTTGGGATTGATACAGGGCTATGGGGAGAGTGGGGCAGTGGGATTAGTTTGGGATTGATACAGGGCTATGGAGAGAGTGGGGCAGTGGGATTAGTTTGGGATTGATACAGGGCTATGGGGAGAGTGGGGCAGTGGGATTAGTTTGGGATTGATATGGGACTATGGGGAGAGTGGAGCAGTGGGATTAGTTTGGAGATTGATACAGAACTAAGGGGAGAGAGAGGTCAGTGGGATTAGTTTGGAGATTGATCCAGTGCTCTGGGGAGAGATTGGGACATTTGGATTAATTTTGGGGATAGATACAGGACTAAAGGGTGAGAGTGGGGCAGTGGGATTAGTTTGAGATTGATGGAAGTTCAGGAGGAGAGATTGGGGCAGTAGGATTAGTCTGGGATTGATACAGGACTATGGGAAGAGATTGGGACAGTGGGATTAGTTTGGGGTTTGATACAGAACTATGAGGAGGGAGCAGGGCAGTGGGAATCATTTGGGGATTGATACAGAGCTATGGGGTGAGATTGGGGTAGACAGATTTGTTTTGGGATTCATACAGAGTTTTGGAGAGAGCAGGATCGTGAGATTAATTTGAGATTGATACAGGGAGAGACTGAAGTAGGGGGATTAGTTTGGGATTGATGTAGGGCTATGGGGAGAGCGTGGAGCAGTGGGTCTAGTTTGGGGATTGATACCGTGTTTATGCGGAGGGAGTGCAATTTGAGACTGTTATGGATTGACACAGGGCTATTGGGAGAGAGGGGAACAGTTTGGGGGTTGATACCGGGCTATGGAAGAGAGTTGGGCAGTGGAATTAGTTTGGGATTCATACAGGACTATGGGCAAAGCACGGTGTAGTGGAATTAGTTTGGGATTAGAACGGCCAGGGGGAGAGAGTGTGAGAGTAGGATGACTTTAGGGATTGATACAGGGCTGTGGGAAGAGAGGGAGGAAGTGGGATTTGTTTGGGATTGATACCGAGCTGTGGGGAGAGATTGACACAACTGGATTATTTTGGGGTTTGATACAGGGCTATGGGGTGAGATTGAGGCAGTGGGATTAGTTTGGGGTTTGATACAGGGCTATTGGGAGAGAGCAGAGTAGTGGGATTAGTTTGGGATTGATACAGGGCCATGGGGAGAGAGTGGGGCAGAGGGAATAGTTTGGCAATTGATACAGGACTCTGGGGAGAGCGCAGGGCAATGGGATTAGTTTCAGGATTGATACAGAGCTAAAGGGGGAGAGTGCAGCAGTGGGATTAGTGTGGGGATTGTTACAGAGCTATGGAGAGAGAACAGGGTAGTTGTATTAGTTTGAGGATTGATACGGGGCTATGGGGAGAAAGTGGGACAGTGGGATTAGTTTGGGATTGATACAGGGCTATGGGGAGAGAGTGGGACAGTAAGATTAGTTTGAAGATTGATACGGAGCTATAAGGAGAGAGTGAGACAGTGGGATTAGTTTGAAGATTGAAACAGAGCCACGGGGGGAGATGGGACAGTGAGATTGAGATTGGAAATTGATACAGGGCTATGGGGAGAGAGTGGGGCAGTGAGATTTAGATTGGAAATTGATACAGGGCTATGGGGAGAGAGTGGGGCAGTGAGATTTAGATTGGAAATTGATACAGGGCTATGGGGAGAGAGTGGGACAGTGAGATTTAGTTTGGAGATTGATACAGGGCTATGGGGAGAGAGTGGGACAGTGAGATTTAGTTTGGAGATTGATACAGGGCTATGGGGAGAGTGTGGCAGTGAGATTTAGATTGGAGGTTGATACAGGGCTATGGGGAGAGTGGGGCAGTGAGATTTAGATTGGGAATTGATACAGGGCTATGGGGAGAGTGGGGCAGTGAGATTTAGTTTGGGATTGATACAGGGCTCTGGGGAGAGAGTGGGGCAGTGAGATTTAGATTGGAAAGTGATACAGGGCTATGGGGAGAGAGTGTGGCAGTGAGATTTAGATTGGAAAGTGATACAGGGCTATGGGGAGAGAGTGGGACAGTGAGATTTAGTTTGGGATTGATACAGGGCTATGGGGAGAGAGTGGAGCAGTGAGATTAGTTTGGGAATTGATACAGGGCTATGGGGAGAGAGTGGGACAGTGAGATTTAGGTTGGAAATTGATACAGGGCTATGGGGAGAGAGTGGGGCAGTGGAATTAGTTTGGGATTGATACAGGGCTATGGGAAGACAGCGGGGAATAGGATTAGTTTGGGGATAGATGCAGCATCTGAATTTGTTGGCAGTGTGTCCGTACCTGGAAGGCGGGATGTCTACAATCTGGTGTTTGTCCCAAAGAACTATAAACCCCAAATTTGATCTGGGGGGTCCCAAGTTGTCCACAGTCCTGTCTCCTCCAGCTGAGCAACTTACCGCTCCAGGGGTGCTGAAGGAAAGGTTTCTTGCCAGGAGTCCGAAGCAAGACACCCTGTGGGTCAGAGCAGAAAGATCACAATTATAAGCCGTGCGGACCAACCTGTCTCCCAGAGCAACCTCAATCCCCCGTGTTAATACCAAAGTTATCGAGGCTGACATCTCCCTAAACCCCCAGTGAGAGCTATTCACTGGAGAGAAAACCAAGATTCACTCAATACAACCGTAAACATGTTGTCCATTGTGACAGCAGAAGCAAAAGCCAGGGCCTTGCAGATTCCCCAGTGGTCAACTGCCTGAGTGAAGGGTTAATCGGTGCGGGGAAGCGACCAGGCCTCTCCCTGGGAGATGAAGAAAGAATTGTAAGCACTCAATTCAATTACAAACCTGTCAGCAATAGGGACAACAACATTGTTGTTGTGAAGTAGGGCAGAGTAATGGTAGATTGGGAGGTAGGAAGTTAGATTGGTGTTTATACAGGGGCGAAAATATTGTAAAGTCCCACTAAAAGTTGGTGCTTTTTCTGTGCTTAGAGATTCAAAATGCAAGTACACAGTGAAGTTGAGATTGTAAAGATATATACTAATTGTAAAAAATGTTAGAGGGAAAGAAAACAGTGCATGGTTCCTTTAAAAGCTGTTTTTGAGTTCTGTGCTAAAATGCAGGGTACACAAAGACTCCAGATTGCAATATTTATTTCAAAAGGGCCAAGCATCAGGATTACTTGGTAACAGGCTTTTACATTCTGCCAGCCTATCTGTTTAAAAAGAACCATCAACTATTGTGAGCCTATCAGATTTGAATTTGATAGCGTTGACAGCATCAAACCAACTCTGGTATGAGAAAATTGCGAGGTGTTCGCAGGTATAAAGAACAAAGCAACAGCGATTTCCAGGGAGAACATCTCAGAGGCCAGGGCAGCCAGTCAAAAGCTGGCATTCGGCTCTTAAGAGCAGCTCTCCACTGTGCTAGTTTAAATATCTCTTTAAGAAAACTATCCAGCTATCTAACAAAAGGGTAAGAAAGATCTTATAGACAACCGATAACTGCAGAAAAGGTCCAAAAGCTTCCAAGTTCCATCAAGCCTGGTTGCATAAATTCTGTTATTACTGTTTTGGTCAAGAGTGTTCCTGTATTAGTCGAACAACATTTCAGTCAAACTGTAACTAAACAAGGAACATATTAATTAAGGTACAGTTCCTGGTTATTTAAATAAAATACTTTGTTAATTATTCACTTAAAGCGAGTGTCAGACCTTTATGTCAATGAACCTCTAAATGTTAATTAAGAACAGTTAACACCTTCCCAAATATTTTACCAGAGGATTAATCTCTGTGTTGTAACAATAGAGAGCCCAAACTGAAACAGCAGTATCGAAAGGCCAAGCAGCAGTTTTTAACAAGACTTTTGAATTTAGCCTATCAATTTGCATCAAACATTTTGATACCAAGAACCTATTAAAGTCAAATCTGATGGTTTTGACAACTTAGAACCAATCCTATTGTGGAAAATATTGATATGTCATCACAGGTATAAAAGACGGGGGTCAGTGAGGCAAAGAGGGGAGAGCAACTGCTACTTACCAGAGCTAACAGCTCTCAACTCTCAAGAGAGAATAGCTGCCTCTCATAGCTTCATCTATGTCTTAAAGAAAGCACCATCTGGATAGCAAAGGTACCAAAGAAGAAAGGAGCTCCAGGCAGAAGAATCAATAGAGAAACCACCGAATATTCTGGAAGACACAAAACAAGGTTGTAATTTAGAGAGAGACTAAATTCAACTTTTGTTAATGAGTAGGAATTGTATTTATTGGAACAGCATTCCATGAGAATCTTGTCTTATTCGGGAACGGTAAACAGAAGGGATTTATTCAGTTTGTTAATAGTTTAGTTAGCTTGTTCGCTGTTAGTTAGATACATAAGTTGTTACTCGTTCATGTTAGAGTGAGTGTCAGGGATTTATTTTGTATTTAACTATTAGGAGTCACACCACTTCACACACACTTTTTACAGATTATTGGGTCAGGTACTCCTCTTTGGGTATTTTGGTGTTAGTTCTCAGGGGGGGAATCAATCCCTGCTATATGACAATTAGAGGCATTTAAGATGATCAGAGGATTAGATAGGATGAACAGTGAGAGCCTTCTTCCTCGGATGGAGAAGGCTAACACGAGGGAACATAGCTTTAAATTGAGGGGTGATAGATATAGGACAGATATCAGAGGTAGGTTCTTTACTCAGAGAGTAATAAGAGTGTAGAATGCCCTGCCTGCAGCAGTAATGGATTCACCAACATTTAAATGGTCATTGGATAAACATATTGATGATATTGGAATAGTGTAGGCTAGATGGGCTTTAGATTGGTTTCACAGGTCGGCGCAACATTGATTGATTGATTGGTTGATTGGCCATGCTACGAAATTACCCCTTAGTGTCTAGGGATGCGTAGGTTAGAGGGATTAGTGGGGATAATATGTAGGGATATGGGGGTAGGGCCTGGGTGGGATTGTGTTCGGTGCAGACTCGATGGGCTGAAGGGCTTCTTTCTGCACTGTAGGGTTCTATGATTCTATGAACATCAAAGGCCAAAGGGCCTCTACTGCGCTATAATGTTCTATTACACAAAGATCCAATCCTCCGCCAATTCCAACAGTACCACACCAAGGGAACAATTATCAACAGAGAGATATAAGAACATAAGAACATAAGAAATAGGAGCAGGAGTAGGCCATCTAGCCCTTCGAGCCTGCCCCGCCATTCAATAAGATCACGGCTGATCTGAAGTGGTTCAGTTCCACATTCCCGCCCTCTCCCCATAACCCTCAATCCCCTCTCTTATCAAAAACCCATCAACCCGCGTCTTAAAAATATTTAGCGAGGCAGCCTCCACCACTTCAACGGGCAGAGAATTCCAGAGATTCACCACCCTTTGAGTGAAGAAGTTCCTCCTCAACTCCGTTCTAAACCGCCCCCCCTTTATCTTGAGGTTGTGATATTCACTAGAATCAACACTCCAGCAAAGTTTAACATCCAGCCCACCAACAGGTTATTTGTCACAGATAGAATGAGAGTAGCAGAGGGAGGGCTGAGCGAGAGAGATGAGGATCAGGGGAGAAGAGAGAGTCAACTTGATGATGGAAAGGAGATGGAGAGCAAGAGAGATGGAGGGAAGGAGAGAGAGGTAGAGAGATGGAGGGAAGGAGAGAGAGGTAGAGTGATGGAGGGAAGGAAAGAGGGAGAGAGACAGAGAGATGGAGAGAAGGAGAGAGAGAGAGAGACAGAGCGATGGAGAGAAGGAGAGAGAGAGAGAGACAGAGCGATGGAGAGAAGGAGAGAGAGAGAGAGACAGAGCGATGGCGAGAAGGAGAGAGAGAGAGAGACAGAGCGATGGAGAGAAGGAGAGAGAGAGAGACAGAGCGATGGAGGGAAGGAGAGAGAGAGACAGAGCGATGGAGGGAAGGAGAGAGAGAGAGACAGAGCGCTGGAGAGAGAGAGACAGAGCGCTGGAGAGAGAGAGACAGAGCGCTGGAGAGAAGGAGACAGAGCGCTGGAGAGAAGGAGACAGAGCGCTGGAGAGAAGGAGACAGAGCGATGGAGAGAAGGAGACAGAGCGATGGAGAGAAGGAGACAGAGCGATGGAGAGAAGGAGACAGAGCGATGGAGAGAAGGAGACAGAGCGATGGAGAGAAGGAGAGAGAGAGAGAGACAGAACGTGGAGAGAAGGAGAGAGAGAGACAGAGCGATGGAGAGAGAGAGGCAGAGCGATGGAGAGAGAGAGGCAGAGCGATGGAGAGAGAGAGAGGCAGAGCGATGGAGAGAGAGAGAGGCAGAGCGATGGAGAGAGAGAGAGGCAGAGCGATGGAGAGAGAGAGAGGCAGAGCGATGGAGAGAAGGAGACAGAGCGATGGAGAGAAGGAGACAGAGCGATGGAGAGAAGGAGAGAGGGAGAGACAGAGCGATAGAGAGAAGGAGAGAGAGAGACAGAACGATGGAGAGAAGGAGAGCGAGAGACAGAGCGATGGAGAGAAGGAGAGAGAGAGACAGAGCGATGGAGAGAGAGAGACAGAGCGATGGAGAGAGAGAGACAGAGCGATGGAGAGAAGGAGAGAGAGAGACAGAGCGATGGAGAGAGAGAGACAGGGCGATGGAGAGAGAGAGACAGGGCGATGGAGAGAGAGAGACAGGGCGATGGAGAGAGAGAGACAGGGCGATGGAGAGAGAGAGAGACAGGGCGATGGAGAGAGAGAGAGAGAGACAGAGCGATGGAGAGAGAGAGAGACAGAGCGATGGAGAGAGAGAGAGACAGAGCGATGGACAGGGAGAGACAGTGCGATGGACAGAGAGAGAGAGCGATGGACAGAGAGAGACAGAGCGATGGAGAGAAGGAGTGGGAGCGATGGAGAGAAGGAGACAGAGCGATGGAGAGAGAGAGAGGCGGAGCGATGGACAGAGAGAGACAGAGCGATGGACAGAGAGAGACAGAGCGATGGAGAGAAGGAGACAGAGCGATGGAGAGAGAGAGGCGGAGCGATGGAGAGAAGGAGACAGAGCGATGGAGAGAAGGAGACAGAGCGATGGAGAGAAGGAGAGACAGAGCGATGGAGAGAGAGAGACAGAGCGATGGAGAGAGAGAGACAGAGCGATGGAGAGAAGGAGACAGAGCGATGGAGAGAAGGAGACAGAGTGACAGAGTGATGGAGACAGAGAGACAGAGCGATGGAGAGAGAGAGAGACAGAGCGATGGAGAGAGAGAGAGACAGAGCGATGGAGAGAGAGAGAGACAGAGCGATGGAGAGAAGGAGAGAGAGAGACAGAGCGATGGAGAGAAGGAGACAGAGCGATGGAAGAAAGGAGAGAGAGAGAGACAGAGTGATGGGGAGAGAGAGACAGAGCGATGGAGAGAAGGAGACAGAGCGATGGAGAGAAGGAGAGAGAGAGAGACAGAGCGATGGAGAGAGAGGGACAGAGCGATGGAGAGAAGGAGACAGAGCGATGGAGAGAGAGAGAGAGAGACAGAGCGATGGAGAGAGAGAGAGGCAGAGCGATGGAGAGAGAGAGACAGAGCGATGGAGAGAGAGAGACAGAGCGATGGAGAGAAGGAGACAGAGCGATGGAGAGAAGGAGACAGAGCGATGGAGAGAAGGAGACAGAGCGATGGAGAGAAGGAGAGAGAGAGACAGAGCGATGGAGAGAGAGAGAGACAGAGCGATGGAGAGAGAGAGAGACAGAGCGATGGAGAGAGAGAGAGACAGAGCGATGGAGAGAGAGAGAGACAGAGCGATGGAGAGAAGGAGACAGAGCGATGGAGAGAAGGAGACAGAGCGATGGAGAGAGAGAGACAGCGATGGAGAGAGAGAGACAGAGCGATGGAGAGAGAGAGACAGAGCGATGGAGAGAAGGAGACAGAGCGATGGAGAGAAGGAGAGAGAGAGACAGAGCGATGGAGAGAGAGAGAGACAGAGCGATGGAGAGAGAGAGAGACAGAGCGATGGAGAGAGAGAGACAGAGCGATGGAGAGAGAGAGACAGAGTGATGGAGAGAAGGAGAGAGAGAGACAGTGATGGAGAGAAGGAGAGAGAGAGACGGGATGATGGAGGGAACGAGAGAGAGAGAGAGACAGGACAATGGAGCGAAGGAGAGGGATACGGCGATAGAAAGAAGGAGAAAGAGAGAGACGGGGAGACGGAAGGAAGGAGAAAGTAACATAGGGAAGGAGAGAGAGTGGGAGCAGAAGTGTGAGAGAACGAAGCAAGGACATGGTGATGAAGGGAAATGGGGTAACAGAGAGAGAGACAATTCTGGTGGACTTCCGAGAAATAGAGAGGGACAGAGAGAGATAGTGAAGGTGATGGCAGACAGATAGTGAGAGAGGTAAAGTGTTGTAGAGCAGGGTGAGAGAGAAAGAGACAACATGTAAAGGAGAAAGACCAAGAGTTCAACAGAGGACTGGAGAGTGAGAAAGTGAGAGGCGGAGAGACATCTCAATGGATGGAAGGAGAGAGATAGAGACAGACCATTCTAAGGAAGGAAGAAGATCGAGGGAGGTGGAGAGAGTTAGACAGTTCCAGACAGAGAGAGAGAGAGGAGAGACTCAGAGAGAGAGGGAGAGGGCTGTAAAGAGAGAGAGAGAGACAGACACTTGCAGAGAGGGAAGGAGAGAGCAAGAGGCAGAGAGGAGACAGGATTGTAAAGAGAGAGACAGACAATTGCAGAGAGGGAGGGAGAGAGAGGCAGCACGACAGAGAGACAGACAGTTGCAGAAAGGGAAAGAGAGAGAGAGCTGTATAGAGAGAGAGGGACAGTTACAGAGAGATAAGGAGGAGAGGAGAGTGGCTCTCTCTGTGTGCCTGTACCCAGTGTCGGTGGTTACCTACCAGCAATGTGCAGGCTCCCTGTGCCCTTTGTTAGCTCCAGGCCTCTTCAATGCAGCAATTCCCTGCTCTCTCCCCCACTCTATCCGCCCGCTGTGTGTGTGCAAGCTGCTTCACCCTGCACCTCTGCTCTGCTCTCCCTCCTGCAAGAGAGGGGAGGCCAGATTGCAAATGTTGCCCCCAGAGACTGGCTGCAGTGATTCACTCGAAGCAGCAGTACAGAGAGGCAGAGAAAGAATCAGCAAATGGCTTCCAGACAACACACACACAGACCAATCTGCAGAGTCACTGTCTGCTCCAGCAAATTGATAGGGCACTTGCACATCCCACTGGCATTGTGGGAGATGGCAACCTCCATTTCTCAAAGGCACAGTCTAAATCAGCAGATTCCATCTACACAATGCATACTGAGTGTTTGATGGGGACAGTGTAGAGGGAGATTTACTCTGTATCTAACCCTGTGCTGTACCTGTCCTGGGAGTGTTTGATGGGGACAGTGTAGAGGGAGATTTACTCTGTATCAAACCCTGTGCTGTACCTGTCCTGGGAGTGTTTGATGGGGGACAGTGTGGAGGGGATTTACTCTGTATCTAACCCCGTGCTGTACCTGTCCTGGGAGTGTTTGATGGGGACAGTGTAGAGGGAGATTTACTCTGTATCTAACCCCGTGCTGTACCTGTCCTGGGAGTGTTTGATGGGGACAGTGTAGAGGGAGATTTACTCTGTATCTAACCCCGTGCTGTACCTGTCCTAGGAGTGTTTGATGGGGACAGTGAAGAGGGAGCTTTACTTTATACCTAATGCCATGCTGTACTGTTTGGGAGTGTTTGATGGGGACAGTGTAGAGGGAGCTTTACTCTGTATCTAACCCCGTGCTGTACCTGTCCTGGGAGTGTTTGATGGGGACAGTGAAGAGGGAGCTTTACTCTGTATCTAACCCCGTGCTGTACCTGTCCTGGGAGTGTTTGATGGGGACAGTGTAGAGGGAGCTTTACTCTGTATCTAACCCCGTGCTGTACCTGTCCTGGGAGTGTTTGATGGGAACAGTGTAGAGGGAGATTTAGAATCATAGAATCATAGAAAAACTACAGCACAAACAGGCCCTTCGGCCCACAAGTTGTGCCGATCTTATCTCTAACTACTAGGCTTACCTATAACCCTCAATCCTATTAAGTCCCAAGTACTCATCCAAAAGTCTCTTAAAAGACCCTATCGAATTTGCCTCCACCACCACCGACAGCAGCCGATTCCACTTACTCTGTATCTAACTACATGCTGTGTCTCCCCGGGAATGTTTGCTGCGGAGAGTGTAGCGCGTGCTGCGCTCTGCATTTAACCCCGTACTCGAAGTGTCCTGATAGGGTTTGAACAGGTAGTGTAGAGGGAGCTTTACTCTCTATTGAACCCAATGCTGTACCTGTCCTGGGAGTGTTTGATGGGGACAGTGTAGAGGGAGCTTTACTCTCTATTGAACCCAATGCTGTACCTGTCCTGGGAATGTTTGATGGGGACAGTGTAGAGGGAGCTTTTCTTTGGATTTAACCCCGTGCTGTACCTGTCCTGTGAGCTTTTGATGGTCATGATGTGGAGATGCTGGCTTTGGACTGGGGTAGACACAGTAAGAAGTCTCACAACACCAGGTTAAAGTCCACCAGTTTATGTCCAAACTGGTTGGACTTTAACCTGGTGTTGTGAGACTTCTTACAGCTTTTGATGGGGACATTGTAGAGAGAGATTTACACAGAATCTAACTGCATACTGTAGCTGTCCTGGAAGTGATTGCTGGCGATAGAGCAGAGGGTGATGTATCTAACCCCGTGCTGTACCTTTCATGGGAGTGTTTGATGGGGACAGTGTAAACGGAGCTTTAATCTCTATCTAACTCCACTCTGTATCTGTCCTGCAAATGTTTGATGGCACTGGATTGAGCGGGTTACTCTGTTTCGAACCCCATGCTGTACCTGTTCTGGGAGTGTTTGATGGGGACAGTGTGAGAGAGATTTACTCTGTATCTAACCCTGTGCTGTACCTGTCCTGGGAGTGTTTGATGGAGACAGTGTAGAGGGAGATTTACTCTGTATCTAACCCTGTGCTGTACCTGTCCTGTGAGTGTTTGATGAGGACAGTGTAGAGGGAGATTTACTCTGTATCTAACCCTGTGCTGTACCTGTCCTGGGAGTGTTTGATGGGGACAGTGTAGAGGGAGATTTACTCTGTATCTAACCCATTGCTGTACCTGTCCTGGGAGTGTTTGATGGGGACAGTGTAGAGTGAGATTTACTCTGCGTCTAACCCGGTGCTGTACCTGTCCTGGGAGTGTTTGATGGGACAGTGTAGCGGGAGCTTTATTCTGTATCTACCCCCATGCTATCCCTGTCCTGGGTGTATTTTATAGGGACAGTGGAGAAGGAGATTTAGTCTGTATCTATCCTCATGCAAAACCTGTCCTGCAAGTGTTTATTGGGAGTAGTGTAGAGGGAGATTTATCCTGTATCTAACACCATTCTGTACCTGTCCTGGAAGTGATTGATGATAGAGTGTAAAAAGAGCTTCACTCTGTATCTAACCCCGTACTGTACCTGTCCTGGGAGTGTTTGATGGGGACAGTGTAGAGGGAGCTTTACTCTGTATCTAACCCCGTACTGTACCTGTCCTGGGAATGTTTGATGGGGACAGTGTAGAGGGAGCTTTACTCTGTATCTAACCCCATGCTGTACCTGTCCTGGGAGTGTTTGATGGGGACAGTGTAGAGGGAGCTTTACTCTGTATCTAACCCTGTGCTGTACCTGTCCTGGGAGTGTTTGATGGGGATGATGTGGAGATGCCGGCATTGGACTAAGGTAAAGAAGTCTCACAACACCAGGTTACGCACAGATCTCCCACTCACCTGACGAAGGGGCAGCACACCGAAAGCTAGTGGCATTTGCTGCCAAATAAACCCGTTGGATTTTAACCTGGTGTTGTGAGACTTCTCACAATGTTTGATGGGGACAGAGTGGAGGGAGGCTTTCTCTGTATCTAACCGCATGCTGTACCTGTGCTGCATGTAGTTGATGGGGACAGTGTAAAGGGAGATTTAATCTCCTAACTCCATTCTGTACCTGCCTTGGGAGTATTTGATGGGGACAGTGTAGAGGGAGTTTTACTCTGTATCTAACCCTGTGCTGTACCTGTCGTGCAAGTTTATTGGGAGCACTGTAGAGGGAGACTTACCCAATTTCTAACACCATTCTGTCCCTGTCCTGGAAGTGATTGATGTGGGTATGCCGGCGTTGGTCTGGCGTAAACACAGTAAAAAGTCTGACAACACCAGGTTTTAGTCCAACCTATTTATTTGATAATATACTCGCAAGCTTTCGGGGTTAGTCCCTTCGTCAGGTGAATGGAGAGTTCTGGCCTCAGACAGAGCATATAAAGGACAGACAGTTTAGAGATGTCTGTGCTTTATATGCTCTGTCTGAGGCCAGAACTCTCCATTCACCTGACGAAGGGACTAACCCCGAAAGCTTGCGAGTATATTATCAAATAAATAGGTTGGACTAAAACCTGGTGTTGTCAGACTTTTTACTGGAAGTGATTGACAATAGAGTATAAACGGAACTTCACTCTATATCTAACCGCGTGCTGTACCTGTCCTGGGAGTGTTTGATGGGGACAGTGTAGAGGGAGATTTACTCTGTATCTAACCCTGTGCTGTACCTGTCCTGGGAGTGTTTGATGGGGACAGTGTAGAGGGAGATTTACTCTGTGTCTAACCCCGTGCTGTACCTGTCCTGGGAGTGTTTGATGGGGACAGTGTAGAGGGAGCTTTACTCTGCACCTAACCCTGTGCTGTACCTGTCCAGGGAGTGTTTGATGGAGACAGTGTAGAGGGAGATTTACTCTGTATCTAACCCCGTGCTGTACCTGTCCTGGGAGTGTTTGATGGGGACAGTGTAGAGGGAGATTTACTCTGTATCTAACCCCGTGCTGTTCCTGTCCTGGGAGTGTTTGATGGGACAGTGTAGCGGGAGCTTTATTCTGTATCTACCCCCATGCTATCCCTGTCCTGGGTGTATTTTATAGGGACAGTGGAGAAGGAGATTTAGTCTGTATCTATCCTCATGCAAAACCTGTCCTGCAAGTGTTTATTGGGAGTAGTGTAGAGGGAGATTTATCCTGTATCTAACACCATTCTGTACCTGTCCTGGAAGTGATTGATGATAGAGTGTAAAAAGAGCTTCACTCTGTATCTAACCCCGTACTGTACCTGTCCTGGGAGTGTTTGATGGGGACAGTGTAGAGGGAGCTTTACTCTGTATCTAACCCTGTGCTGTACCTGTCCTGGGAGTGTTTGATGGGGATGATGTGGAGATGCCGGCATTGGACTAAGGTAAACACAGTAAGAAGTCTCACAACACCAGGTTACGCACAGATCTCCCACTCACCTGACGAAGGGGCAGCACACCGAAAGCTAGTGGCATTTGCTGCCAAATAAACCCGTTGGATTTTAACCTGGTGTTGTGAGACTTCTCACAATGTTTGATGGGGACAGAGTGGAGGGAGGCTTTCTCTGTATCTAACCGCATGCTGTACCTGCGCTGCATGTAGTTGATGGGGACAGTGTAAAGGGAGATTTAATCTCCTAACTCCATTCTGTACCTGCCTTGGGAGTATTTGATGGGGACAGTGTAGAGGGAGTTTTACTCTGTATCTAACCCTGTGCTGTGCCTGTCATGCAAGTTTATTGGGAGCACTGTAGAGGGAGACTTACCCTATTTCTAACACCATTCTGTCCCTGTCCTGGAAGTGATTGACAATAGAGTATAAACGGAACTTCACTCTATATCTAACCGCGTGCTGTACCTGTCCTGGGAGTGTTTGATGGGGACAGTGTAGAGGGAGATTTACTCTGTATCTAACCCCGTGCTGTACCTGTCCTGGGAGTGTTTGATGGGGACAGTGTAGAGGGAGATTTACTCTGTATCTAACCCCGTGCTGTACCTGTCCTGGAGTGTTTGATGGGGACAGTGTGGAGGGAGCTTTACTCTGTATCTAACCCCGTGCTGTACCTGTCCTGGGAGTGTTTATTGGGGACAGTGTAGAGGGAGATTTACTCTGTATCTAACCCTGTGCTGTACCTGTCCTGGGAGTGTTTGATGGGGACAGTGTAGAGGGAGATTTACTCTGTATCTAACCCCGTGCTGTACCTGTCCTGGGAGTGTTTGATGGAGACAGTGTAGAGGGAGATTTACTCTGTATCTAACCCCGTGCTATACCTGTCCTGGGAGTGTTTGATGGGGACAGTGTAGAGGGAGCTTTACTCTGTACGTAACCCTGTGCTGTACCTGTCCTGGGAGTGTTTAATGGGGACAGTGTAGAGGGAGATTTGCTTTGTATCTAACCCCGTGCTGTACCTGTCCTGGGAATGTTTGATGGGGACAGTGTAGAGGGAGCTTTACTCTCTATCGAACCCAATGCTGTACCTGTCCTGGGAATGTTTTATGGGGACAGTGTAGAGGGAGCTTTTCTTTGTATTTAACCCCGTGCTGTACCTGTCCTGTGAGCTTTTGATGGTCATGATGTGGAGATGCTGGCTTTGGACTGGGGTAGACACAGTAAGAAGTCTCACAACACCAGGTTAAAGTCCACCAGTTTATGTCCAAACTGGTTGGACTTTAACCTGGTGTTGTGAGACTTCTTACAGCTTTTGATGGGGACATTGTAGAGAGAGATTTACACAGAATCTAACTGCATACTGTAGCTGTCCTGGAAGTGATTGCTGGCGATAGAGCAGAGGGTGATGTATCTAACCCCGTGCTGTACCTTTCGTGGGAGTGTTTGATGGGGACAGTGTAAACGGAGCTTTAATCTCTATCTAACTCCACTCTGTATCTGTCCTGCAAATGTTTGATGGCACTGGATTGAGCGGGTTACTCTGTTTCGAACCCCATGCTGTACCTGTTCTGGGAGTGTTTGATGGGGACAGTGTGAGAGAGATTTACTCTGTATCTAACCCTGTGCTGTACCTGTCCTGGGAGTGTTTGATGGAGACAGTGTAGAGGGAGATTTACTCTGTATCTAACCCTGTGCTGTACCTGTCCTGTGAGTGTTTGATGAGGACAGTGTAGAGGGAGATTTACTCTGTATCTAACCCTGTGCTGTACCTGTCCTGGGAGTGTTTGATGGGGACAGTGTAGAGGGAGATTTACTCTGTATCTAACCCTGTGCTGTACCTGTCCTGGGAGTGTTTGATGGGGACAGTGTAGAGTGAGATTTACTCTGCGTCTAACCCGGTGCTGTACCTGTCCTGGGAGTGTTTGATGGGGACAGTGTAGAGGGAGCTTTACTCTGTATCTAACCCCGTGCTGTTCCTGTCCTGGGAGTGTTTGATGGGACAGTGTAGCGGGAGCTTTATTCTGTATCTACCCCCATGCTATCCCTGTCCTGGGTGTATTTTATAGGGACAGTGGAGAAGGAGATTTAGTCTGTATCTATCCTCATGCAAAACCTGTCCTGCAAGTGTTTATTGGGAGTAGTGTAGAGGGAGATTTATCCTGTATCTAACACCATTCTGTACCTGTCCTGGAAGTGATTGATGATAGAGTGTAAAAAGAGCTTCACTCTGTATCTAACCCCGTACTGTACCTGTCCTGGGAGTGTTTGATGGGGACAGTGTAGAGGGAGCTTTACTCTGTATCTAACCCTGTGCTGTACCTGTCCTGGGAGTGTTTGATGGGGATGATGTGGAGATGCCGGCATTGGACTAAGGTAAACACAGTAAGAAGTCTCACAACACCAGGTTACGCACAGATCTCCCACTCACCTGACGAAGGGGCAGCACACCGAAAGCTAGTGGCATTTGCTGCCAAATAAACCCGTTGGATTTTAACCTGGTGTTGTGAGACTTCTCACAATGTTTGATGGGGACAGAGTGGAGGGAGGCTTTCTCTGTATCTAACCGCATGCTGTACCTGCGCTGCATGTAGTTGATGGGGACAGTGTAAAGGGAGATTTAATCTCCTAACTCCATTCTGTACCTGCCTTGGGAGTATTTGATGGGGACAGTGTAGAGGGAGTTTTACTCTGTATCTAACCCTGTGCTGTGCCTGTCATGCAAGTTTATTGGGAGCACTGTAGAGGGAGACTTACCCTATTTCTAACACCATTCTGTCCCTGTCCTGGAAGTGATTGACAATAGAGTATAAACGGAACTTCACTCTATATCTAACCGCGTGCTGTACCTGTCCTGGGAGTGTTTGATGGGGACAGTGTAGAGGGAGATTTACTCTGTATCTAACCCCGTGCTGTACCTGTCCTGGAGTGTTTGATGGGGACAGTGTGGAGGGAGCTTTACTCTGTATCTAACCCCGTGCTGTACCTGTCCTGGGAGTGTTTATTGGGGACAGTGTAGAGGGAGATTTACTCTGTATCTAACCCCGTGCTGTACCTGTCCTGGGAGTGTTTATTGGGGACAGTGTAGAGGGAGATTTACTCTGTATCTAACCCCGTGCTGTACCTGTCCTGGGAGTGTTTATTGGGGACAGTGTAGAGGGAGATTTACTCTGTATCTAACCCCGTGCTGTACCTATCCTGGGGGTGTTTGATGGGCACAGTGTAGAGGGAGATTTACTCTGTATCTAATCTCCGGATTGCTGCCTGTGCCACGACACAGTGAGAGTAGGAATGGGATGAGATGGAGGATAAATCCGTGGCTGAGGGATTGGAGAAAGGGGCAGGGATTCAGATTCCTGGATCATTTCGACATCTTTAGGGGCAGGTGTGACCTGTATGAAAAGGATGGGTTGAACTTGAATCCCATGGGGACCAATATCCCGGTGGTGAGGTTTGCTAAGGCTACTGGGGAGAGTTTAAACTAGAAAGGTTGGGGGGTGGGAATCGAAATGAAGTGACTGGGAGAGAGGAGGTTAGCTCACAAATAGAGAGGGATTGTCGACAGTGTGAGAGGGAGGATAGGCAGGTGATGGAGAAGGGGAGCACTCAGGCCGAAAGTGTCTATTTTAACACTACGAGTGGTGTGAACAAAGTGGATGAGTTTAGAGTGTGGATCGCTGCTTGGAAATGTGATGCGGTGGCCATTACAGAGACTTGGATGTCTCAGGGACAGGACTGGATACAAATGCCAGGCTTCAGATGTTTCAGGAGGGACGGGGGGGAGGCAAAAGAAGTGGGGGAGTGGCACTGTTGACCAGAGATAGCGTCACGGCTGTAGAGAAGGTGGACGCCGTGGAGGGATTGACTACAGAGTCTCTGTGGGTGGAAGTTCGGAACAGGGTGTTTTCTATGAGCCGCCCAATAGTAACAGGGTTGTTGAGGAGCAGATAGGGAAACAGATCCTGGAGAGATGTAATAATAATAGAGTTGTCGTGACTTCAATTTCCCAAATATCGATTGGAATATCCCTGGGGTAAGGGGTTTGGATGGGGAGGAGTTTGTTAGGTGTGTTCAGGAGGGTTTCCTGACACAGTATGTGGATAAGCCTACAAGAGGAGAGGCTGTACTCGATCTGGTACTGGCTAATGAACCTCTACAGGTGTCAGATCTCTGAGTGGGAGAGCATTTTGGGGATAGTGATCATAACTCTACCTCCTTTACACTAGCATTGGAGAGAGATAGGATCAGACAAGCTAGGAAAGTGTTTATCTAGAGTAAGGTGAAGCCACTAGGCAGGAAATTAGAGGCATAAATTGGAAGGAGGTTTTCTTGGGGAAATGTATCGAAGTAATGTGGCAAATTTTCAAGGAATGTTTGTCTGGAGTTCTGCACGACAACTTTCCGATGAGACAGGGAGGTTTTGGTAGGTTAGGGGAACCGTGGTGCACGAAAGCTGTAATGAATTTAGTCAAGAAGAAAGGAAAAGCTTACAAAAGGTTCAGGGAGCTAGGTAATGTTAGGGATCTAGAGGAGTATACGACTTGTAGGAAGGAACTTAAAGAAATTAGAAGAGCCAGAAGGGGTCATGAGAAGGTCTTGGCAGGTAAGATTAAGGAAAACCCTAAGGTGTTCTACAAATATGTGAAGAGCAAGAGGATGAGATGTGAAGGAAAAGGACCTATCAAATGTGATGGTGGGAAAGTTTGTATAGAACCAGTAGAAATAGCAGAGGTACTCAATGAATACTTTACTTCAGTATTCGCAGTGAAAAAGGATCTTGATGGTTGTAGTGCAGACTTGCTGCAGACTGAAAAGCTTGAGTGTGTGGACGTTAAGAAAGAGGATGTGCTAGAGCTTTTGAAAAGCATCGAGTTAGATAAGTCACCGGGACTGGATGGGATGTACCCCAGGTTACTGTGGGAGGCGAGGGAAGAGATTGCACAGCCTCTGGCGATGATCTTTGTGCCATCGATGGAGATGGGAGAGGTTTTGGAGGATTGGAGGATTGCAGTTGTGGTTCCTATATTCAAGAAAGGGAATAGAGATAGCCCAGGAAATTATCGACCGGTGAGTGTAACCTCAGTGGTTGGTAAGTTGATGGAGAAGATCCTGAGAGGCAGGATTTATGAACATTTAGAGAAGTATAGTATGATCAAAAATAGTCAGCATGGCTTTGTCAAGGGCAGATCGTGCCTTACAAGCAGTTGAATTTTTTTGAAGCTGTGACTAAACACATTGACGAAGGAAGAGCGGTAGATGTGGTTTATATGGACTTCAGCAAGGCATTTGATAAGGTGCCCCATGCAAGGCTTATCGAGAAAGCAAGGGGGCATGGGATCCAAGGGGACATTGCTTTATGAATTTAGAACTGGCTTGCCCACAGAAGGCAGTGAGTGGTTGTAGATGGGTCTTTTTCTGCATGGAGGTCGGTCACCAGTGGAGTGCCCCAGGGATCTGTTCTGGGACCCTTGCTGTTTGTGATTTTTATAAATGACCTGGATGAGGAAGTGGAGGGGTGGGTTGGTAAGTTTGCTGATGACACAAAGGTTGGAGGTGTTGTGGATAGTGTGGAGGGATGTCAGAAGTTGCAACGAGACATTGATAGGATGCAAGACTGGGCGGAGAAGTGGCAGATGGACTTCAACCCAGACAAGTGTGTGGTGGTCCATTTTGGCAGATCAAATAGGATGACGGATTATAATATTAAGGGTAAGACTCTTGGCAGTGTGGAAGATCACAAGGACCTTGGGGTCCGAGTTCATAGGACACTCAAATCAGCTTCAGAGGTAGAGGATGTAGTTAAGAAGGCGTATGGCGTACTGGCCTTCATCAATGGAGGGATTGAGTTTCGGAGTCAGGAGATAATGCTGCAGCTTTATAAGATCCTAGTCAGACCCTACTTGGAATACTGTGCGCAGTTCTGGTCCCTTCGTTACAGGAAGGATGTGGAAGCCATAGAAAGGGTGCAGAGGAGATTTACAAGGATGTTGCCTGGATTGGGTGGCATGCCTTATGAGGATAGGTTGAGGGAGCTCGGTCTTTTCTCCTTAGAGAGACGAAGGATGAGGGGTGACCCCTGATAGAAGTGTATAAGATGTTGAGAGGTATTGATCGAGTGGATTCTTAAAGGCTTTTTCCCAGGGCTGAAATGGCTGCCACAAGAGGACACAGGTTTAAGGTGCTGGGGAGTAGGTACAGAGGAGATGTCAGGGGTAAGTTTTTCACTCAGAGGGCGGTGGGTGCGTGAAATCAGCTGCCGGCAGTGGTGGTGGAGGCAGATTCGATAGGGTCTTTTAAGAGAATTTTGGATCAGTACATGGGACTTAGTAAGATAGAGGGTTATAGGTAAGCCTAGTAGGTAGGGACACGTTCGGCACAACTTGTGGGCCGAAGGGCCTGCTTGTGCTGTAGTTTTTCTATGTTCTTCTATGTTCTATGTTTTGTATCTAACCCCGTGCTGTACCTGTTCTGAGAGTGTTTGATGCAGACAGTTTAAAGGGAGATTTACTCTGTATCTAACCCCGTGCACTTCTTGTCTTGGAAGTGTTTCATAGAGACATGTAGAGGGAGATTTACTCTGTACCTAACCCCTTGCTGGACCTGTCCTGGGAGTGTTTGATGGTCATGATGTGGAGATGCCGGCACTGGACTGGGGTAAACACTGTAAGAAGTCTCACAACACCGGGTTAAATTCCAACAAGTTTATTTGCTACCATTTGTTTGATGGGGACAGTGTAGAGGGAGATTTACTCTGTATCTAACCCTGTGCTGTATCTGTCCTGGGAGTGTTTGATGGGGACAGTGTAGAGGGATCTTTACTCTGTATCTAACCCCGTGCTGTACCTGTCCTGGGAGTGTTTGATGGGGACAGTGTAGAGGGAAATTTACTCTGTATCTAACCCCGTGCTGTATCTGTCCTGGGAGTGTTTGATGGGGACAGTGTAGAGGGAGCTTTACTCTGTATCTAACCCCGTGCTGTACCTGTCCTGGGGAGTGTTTGATGGGCACAGCGTAGAGGGATATATGCTCTGTATCTAATCTCAGCCCCCTACTCTACGCCTTATGCACCTATGACTGTGTAACCAAATTCTCCTCCAGCTCGATTTTCATGTTTGCTGACAACATCACCTTAGTGGGTCGGAACTCAAGCAATGGCGAGACAGAGTACAGGAATGAGATAGAGAATCTGGTGAACTGGTGCAGCAACAATAATCTCTCCCTCAATGTCAACAAAATGAAGGAGATTGTCATTGATTTTAGAATTGTAGCGGAGAACATGCCCCTGTCTACATCAACGGGAACAAAGTAGAAAGGGTCAAGAGCTTCAAATTTTTTGATGTCCAGATCGTCAACAACCTGTCCTGGATCCCTATGCTGACACTATAATTAAAAAAGTCCACCAATATCCCTACTTTCTCAGAAGACAAAGGAAATTTGGCTTGTCAGCTATGCCTCTCACCAACTTTTACAGATACACCATAGAAAGCATTCTTTCTGGTTGTATCACAGCTTGGTATGGCTCTTGCTCTGCCCAAGACCACAAGAAATTACAAAACTCTTGAATGTAGCCCAACCTATTACTCAAACCAGCCTCTGATCCATTGACTCTGTCTACACTTCCCGCTGCCTCAACAAAACAGTCAACATAATTAAAGACCCCACGCACCCCGGACATTCTCTCTTCCACCTCCTTCCATCAGGAAAAGGATATGCAAGTTTAAGGTCACGTACCAAGCAACTCAAGGACAGTTTCTTCCCTGCTGCCGTCAGACTTTTGAATGGACCCACTTTTCATTAAGTTGATCTTTCTCTACATCTCGCTATGACTGTAACATTTCATTCTCCACTTTCTCATTTCCTTCACTATGATCAGTATGTTTTGTTTGTATAGTGTTCAAGAAACAATACTTTTCCCTTTGTACTAATACATGCGACAATAATAAACCAAATCAAATCAAATCTGTATTTAACCCTGTGCTGTACCTGTCCTGGGAGTGTTTGATGGGGACAGTGTAGAGGGAGATTTACTCTGTATCTAACCCCATGCTGTACCTGTCCTGGGAGTGTTTGATGGGGACAGTGTAGAGGGAGATTTACTCTGTATCTAACCCCGTGCTGTACCTGTCCTGGGAGTGTTTGATGGGGACAGTGTAGAGGGAGCTTTACTCTGTATCTAACCCTGTGCTGTACCTGTCCTGGGAGTGTTTGATGGGGACAGTGTGGAGGGAGATTTACTCTGTATCTAACCTCGTGCTGTACCTGTCCTGGGAGTGTTTGATGGGGGACAGTGTAGAGGGAGATTTACTCTGTATCTAACCCTGTGCTGTACCTGTCCTGGGAGTGTTTGATGGGGACAGTGTAGAGGGAGATTTACTCTGTATCTAACCCCGTGCTGTATCTGTCCTGGGAGTGTTTGATGGGGACAGTGCAGAGGGAGATTTACTCTGTATCTAACCCCGTGCTGTACCTGTCCTGGTAGTGTTTGATGGGGACAGTGTAGAGGGAGATTTACTCTGTATCTAACCCTGTGCTGTACCTGTCCTGGGAGTGTTTGATGGGGACAGTGTAGAGGGAGATTTACTCTGTATCTAACCCCGTGCTGTACCTGTCCTGGGAGTGTTTGATGGGGATAGTGTAGAGGGAGATTTACTCTGTATCTAACCCTGTGCTGTACCTGTCCTGGGAGTGTTTGATGGGGACAGTGTAGAGGGAGATTTACTCTGTATCTAACCCCGTGCTATGCTGTAATTATTTAACAGGGGCAGAGGGCCCCTGTTTTATTTGACCTCTTTACGGGACATGCGTCAGTAATGTTAGGTTACCAATCAGCCAATGGGGCACCGGGAGCTCGGGATGAGGGAGTTGTTTTGCAGCAGATTGAATCAAGAGCTCAGAATGAACCCACTGGGCCCGATTTTACCAACAGGTTGTGCCCGTTTTCAGGCGAAAACTTGGAAAAGTGAGGCGAGTAGTGCAGTCTGCACCCGCCTCCACGTCGGTTCCCCCTTTTCCCAAGGCCACCATCGGGACTGCTGTATTCCCAACTTTACCGGCACTTCCCCCTTTCCCATCACGTTTACCCATCCAGAATCAGTATGAAACAGACAATCTCCACAAAAGTCTGATTCAGGCGCTCCAGTTAGTGAGGAGATTGGTGTCTAGATAAGTGTCTGACAGCCCTCTGCCTGAGAACGGTGGGGAAGGGAAAGGCCAGGGGGGTTCACTGCCACTCTGCCTGAGATCGGTGAGGGGATCGGAATGGGGGTCCGCTGCCACTCTGTCTGAGATCAGTGAGGGTACGGAATGGGGGTCCGCTGCCACTCTGCCTGAGATCGGTGAGGGGATCGGAATGGGGGTCCGCTGCCACTCTGCCTGAGATCAGTGAGGGTACGGAATGGGGGTCCGCTGCCACTCTGTCTGAGATCAGTGAGGGTACGGAATGGGGGTCCGCTGCCACTCTGTCCGAGATCAGTGAGGGTACGGAATGGGGGTCCGCTGCCACTCTGTCTGAGATCGGTGAGGGTACGGAATGGGGGTCCGCTGCCACTCTGTCTGAGATCGGTGAGGGTACGGAATGGGGGTCCGCTGCCACTCTGTCTGAGATCGGTGGGGGTATGGAATGGGGGTCCGCTGCCACTCTGTCTGAGATCGGTGAGGGTACGGAATGGGGGTCCGCTGCCACTCTGTCTGAGATCGGTGAGGGTACGGAATGGGGGTCCGCTGCCACTCTGTCTGAGATCGGTGAGGGTACGGAATGGGGGTCCGCTGCCACTCTGTCTGAGATCGGTGGGGGGACGGAATGGGGGTCCGCTGCCACTCTGTCTGAGATCAGTGAGGGTACGGAATGGGGGTCCGCTGCCACTCTGTCTGAGATCAGTGGGGGGACGGAATGGGGGTCCGCTGCCACTCTGTCTGAGATCGGTGAGGGTACAGAATGGGGGTCCGCTGCCACTCTGTCTGAGATCAGTGAGGGTACGGAATGGGGGTCCGCTGCCACTCTGTCTGAGATCAGTGAGGGTACGGAATGGGGGTCCGCTGCCACTCTGTCTGAGATCGGTGAGGGTACGGAAAGGGGGTCCGCTGCCACTCTGTCTGAGATCAGTGGGGGGATGGAATGGGGGTCCGCTGCCACTCTGTCTGAGATCGGTGAGGGTACGGAATGGGGGTCCGCTGCCACTCTGTCTGAGATCGGTGAGGGTACGGAATGGGGGTCCGCTGCCACTCTGTCTGAGATCGGTGAGGGTACGGAATGGGGGTCCGCTGCCACTCTGTCTGAGATCAGTGGGGGGACGGAATGGGGGTCCGCTGCCACTCTGACTGAGATCGGTGGGGGTATGGAATGGGGGTCCGCTGCCACTCTGTCTGAGATCGGTGAGGGTACGGAATGGGGGTCCGCTGCCACTCTGTCTGAGATCAGTGGGGGTACGGAATGGGGGTCCGCTGCCACTCTGTCTGAGATCAGTGAGGGTACGGAATGGGGGTCCGCTGCCACTCTGCCTGAGATCGGTGAGGGGATCGGAATGGGGGTCCGCTGCCACTCTGTCTGAGATCAGTGAGGGTACGGAATGGGGGTCCGCTGCCACTCTGTCTGAGATCGGTGAGGGTACGGAATGGGGGTCCGCTGCCACTCTGTCTGAGATCAGTGGGGGTACGGAATGGGGGTCCGCTGCCACTCTGTCTGAGATCAGTGAGGGGATCGGAATGGGGGTCCGCTGCCACTCTGTCTGAGATCAGTGAGGGTACGGAATGGGGGTCCGCTGCCACTCTGTCTGAGATCGGTGAGGGTACGGAATGGGGGTCCGCTGCCACTCTGTCTGAGATCGGTGAGGGTACGGAATGGGGGTCCGCTGCCACTCTGTCTGAGATCGGTGAGGGTACGGAATGGGGGTCCGCTGCCACTCTGTCTGAGATCAGTGGGGGGACGGAATGGGGGTCCGCTGCCACTCTGACTGAGATCGGTGGGGGTATGGAATGGGGGTCCGCTGCCACTCTGTCTGAGATCGGTGAGGGTACGGAATGGGGGTCCGCTGCCACTCTGTCTGAGATCAGTGGGGGGACGGAATGGGGGTCCGCTGCCACTCTGCCTGAGATCGGTGAGGGGATCGGAATGGGGGTCCGCTGCCACTCTGTCTGAGATCAGTGAGGGTACGGAATGGGGGTCCGCTGCCACTCTGTCTGAGATCGGTGAGGGTACGGAATGGGGGTCCGCTGCCACTCTGTCTGAGATCAGTGGGGGTACGGAATGGGGGTCCGCTGCCACTCTGTCTGAGATCAGTGAGGGGATCGGAATGGGGGTCCGCTGCCACTCTGTCTGAGATCAGTGAGGGTACGGAATGGGGGTCCGCTGCCACTCTGCCTGAGATCGGTGAGGGTACGGAATGGGGGTCCGCTGCCACTCTGCCTGAGATCGGTGAGGGTACGGAATGGGGGTCCGCTGCCACTCTGTCTGAGATCGGTGGGGGGACGGAATGGGGGTCCGCTGCCACTCTGCCTGAGATCAGTGGGGGGACGGAATGGGGGTCCGCTGCCACTCTGTCTGAGATCGGTGAGGGTACGGAATGGGGGTCCGCTGCCACTCTGTCTGAGATCGGTGGGGGGACGGAATGGGGGTCCGCTGCCACTCTGCCTGAGATCAGTGGGGGGAATGGAAGGGGGGTCCGCTGCCACTCTGCCTGAGATCGGTAGGGGAATGGGGGTCCGCTGCCACTCTGTCTGAGATCAGTGGGGGGACGGAATGGGGGTCCGCTGCCACTCTGACTGAGATCAGTGGGGGGGACGGAATGGGGGTCCGCTGCCACTCTGTCTGAGATCGGTGGGGGGACGGAATGGGGGTCCGCTGCCACTCTGCCTGAGATCAGTGGGGGGACGGAATGGGGGTCCGCTGCCACTCTGCCTGAGATCAGTGGGGAATGGAAGGGGGGTCCGCTGCGACTCTGTCTGAGATCGGTGGAAGGGGAGGAAGTGCTGCGATCGGTCTGGCTGGTTTGGGGGTGGTGGGGATAAGGGGGTCAGTAATGTTGTGGGGTGGGGCAATGTCTGTGGGGGACAGGGGGAGGCAGTAACCAGTCTGGGAGGGATGTGGCAATGGAATCACATTCTATCATGTCTTTTCTGCACAGTTGGAGACACCGATCAGAGCTACAGGGTTTCGGGTGCGTTAAGCCCCACCCGCAGGCTTCTGCAGCGCGATTTGGGGAATCGCTGATATTTTTGGAGGCAGAGTGAGTATGGAGGCGCCTCAGAACGGGTCTAAACGTCGGACCTGCAACATCCTAACCCCACGCAGCACTTAGAAGCAAAATGGTAAAATAGGGCACATCATGTGGGTTCTCCCCAAAAAATATCAAAGTGGTCAAATGCAGGAAAACGAGAGTATTTCCCACCCGTTCCTTGGGTGTAATTAGAACATAGAATATAGAACACAGAACATTACAGCGCAGAACAGGTCCCACAATGTTGCGAATCTCCGGCACTCTGTGCAATGGAGCGTGCCTCAGTAATACTGAGGCCACCTAGGGCTGCCCCAGAGACTGGCAGCTATGCACTGAGCAGGTCACTGTGCATGCACTGTTCTATCAATGTGGAGGCCAGTGCATGCACAATGCCCCCCCTCACCCACCCCTGCCACCCACCTCGATGACTAGGTGGGGTCAGGGCCCCACCCGATGACCAGGGAGCTCAGCAATCGGGCAAATTGCTGACCTCCCAGTCGCTGCCTTCCCCATTAACGGCCAGCCCCTAACCTCCCCCCATCGCAGGCCTACTGATCCACCCCTCCCCCACCTCCCCCCCCCCCCCCCCCACCAGCCAGTCCCGACTGCCCCCCTCCCACCTCAATGACCAGCCCCAACCCCCACCACGGGCAGCCCTGAACACATTCCACCCCCCCCCAAACCACCCCCCTGGAGAGCAATCTTGTCCTGGACAGTCCCAACACCCCGCCACACTAACGGCCAGCCCCGATTGCCTTCATTCTCCCTCTCCCCACCAATATCAGTGCAAAATGGCAGTTGTTCCCCGCCCCCCCCAGTAGGCCTCCCCCCCCCCCCCCCCCGCCCCCCGCCGGACCCCCACACCCCCCGGCCATTCTGCTCTGGCTCTGCATTACCTCAGTCAACATTTTTACCAATGCATTCATTCGCTCAACTTATTGTTGTGCAGTTGAGTTTGACGTTGGTAAAGATGTAAAAAATTGTAAAAATGCAAGAAGGGCAAAAAACATTGCGGTATCCCTTTAAAAGCTGGTGTTTTGTTTTGGTGCTTGGAGGTTTAAAATACATGGGGTCCAAGACTGGCACATTTGTATCAAAGGCTCGGCAACAGAGTTGCCTCGATAACAGGTTTCAGGCATTTAAATGTTTATGAATTCAGCCTATCAATGTAAAGCAGGCACTCGGCTACCGAAAGCTGATAAAGTTTGAATTTGATGATGTTGTCAAACTCAGGCCAAATAGGAAAATTGATAGGTCACCATAGGCATAAAAGAGAGCAAGGGAGATAAACAGGAGATAAAAGCTGCTGCCTCTCAAGTCTCGAGAGGGATAGAGCAGCTGTCCACCTTGCCAGCTTTATATATCCCTTCAGAGAATGTACCATCTAACCAGCGAAAGGTAGTAAATCAGAAAGAACTCACAGACAGAGAAATCAACCGAGAAATTCCAGAAAAGACAAAAAAAAAACTGGTTGTATACTTTTTTGAGAGTGACAGAATTCTATTATTACTTTTTTTGGTTGACGAATGAGTATTCGTTTGAACAGCATTCCAGGAGAATCTTACTTTGTTTGGAACGTTACTTGTTTACTTAGAGTTAGCGAAATAAATTGTGAAGCATTCCTTTTAAAGTGACTGCCAGGTATTTCTGTTAGATACCCACTAAATGTCACAGTTCACACCTTCCCACACACTTTCAACAGATTACAAGGTGAGGTATCCCTCTTTGGGGGATCGGGTGTCACGTCCCAAAAGGGGATTAACTTCTGCATCGTAATATTATTTATTAATGCATTACATAAGAACATAAGAAATAGGAGCAGGAGTAGGCCATCTAGCCCTTCGAGCCTGCCCCGCCATTCAATAAGATCATGGCTGATCTGAAGTGGATCAGTTCCACTTTCCTGCTCTCTCCCCATAACCCTGAATTCTCTTGTCTATCAAAAACCCGTCTACCAGTGACTTAAATATATTTAGCGAGGTAGCCTCCACCACTTCAACGGGCAGAGAATTCCAGAGATTCATCACCCTTTGAGTGAAGAAGTTCCTCCTCAACTCTGACCTAAACTGCCCCTCCCTTATCTTGAGGCTGTGCCCTCTAGTCCTGCTGTCCTTTCTGAGCGGGAAGAATCTCTCTACCTCTACCCTATCCATCCCCTTCATTACCTTACACGTCTCTATAAGATCCCCCCTCATTCTTCTAAACTCCAACGAGTACAGACCCAGTCTATTTAGTCTCTCTTCATAGTCCAACCCCCTCATCTCCGGTATCAGCCTAGTGAACCTCCTCTGCACTCCCTCCAAGGCCAAAATATCCTTGCGCAAGTGCGGCAACCAAAACTGCACACAGTACTCCAGCTGCGGCCTCACCAGTACCCTGTACAGTTGCAGCAAGACCTCCCTACTTTTATATTCTATCCCCCTCGCTATAAAGGCCAGCATCCCATTCGCCTTCTTGATCACCTGCTGCATCTACAAGCTGGGCTTTTGCGACTCGTGCACAAGGACCCCCAGGTCCCTCTGCACCGTAGCCTGCTGCAGTTTTTTGCCTTTTAAATAATAAGCCCTCCTGCTATTATTTCTACCAAAGTGGATAACCTCACACTTGCTTCACTCCACATGCTAATTACACAATGCATTAATAAGCATGTTGAATGAGGTAATGCATCAATAAACATATTGGCTGAAGGAGTGTGGGGCAAGAGGGGATGGGGCCTGAGGGGCTGGGGCACGGTGATGACACGAACACACAGCCTGTCTGCACTGATATCAGTGGGAGAGGGAGGGTGGAGGCAACCGGGGCTGGCCATTGGGGTGGTGGGGTGTTCATAGTTGCCTGGACTGGGGTTGGCCATCAAGGTGGGAGAGGGGCGGTTGAGACTGACCGGTGGTGGGGCGTGGGTCAGAACGGCAGTGATGGGGAAGGTCAGAGGCTGGCCCGTAATCGGGAAGGCAGCGACCGGGAAACCAGTGATGGGGGAGCTGGTGTGCATGCAGTAATCTCCCTTCATCAGCATTGCAAAGAGTGCCAGAGATTCACTCTGGTAATTGTAGCCAAAGAAGAGGTGGGAAATACTCCCATTTTCCCACACTTCAGCACTTCGATTTTTTTGGGAGAATTCCACATCACGTCTTCTTTCTGAGCTCTTGGTTCAATCTGCTGCAAAATGACACACTCATCCCGAGATCCCAGTGCACATTCCTCATTCGCCAGGTGGTCACCTGACATTTCTGATGCATACCCTTTGAACAGGCCAAATACAGATGGGGCCCTCTACACTGTCCCCATCAAACACTCCCAGGACAGGTACAGCACGGGGTTAGATACAGAGTAAATCTCCCTCTACACTGTCCCCATCAAACACTCCCAGGACAGGTACAGCACGGGGTTAGATACAGAGTAAATCTCCCTCTACACTGTCCCCATCAAACACTCCCAGGACAGGTACAGCACAGGGTTAGATACAGAGTAAATCTCCCTCTACACTGTCCCCATCAAACACTCCCAGGACAGGTACAGCACAGGGTTAGATACAGAGTAAATCTCCCTCTACACTGTCCCCATCAAACACTCCCAGGACAGGTACAGCACGGTGTTAGATACAGAGTAAAGCTCCCTCTACACTGTCCCCATCAAACACTCCCAGGATAGGTACAGCACGGGGTTAGATACAGAGTAAATCTCCCTCTACACTGTCCCCATCAAACACTCCCAGGACAGGTACAGCACGGGATTAGATACAGAGTAAAGCTCCCTCTACACTGTCCCCCATCAAACACTCCCAGCATAGGTACAGCAATGGGTTAGATACAGAGTAAATCTCCCTCTACACTGTCCCCATCAAACACTCCCAGGACAGGTACAGCACGGGGTTAGATACAGAGTAAAGCTCCCTCTACACTGTCCTCATCAAACACTCCCAGGACAGGTACAGCACGGGTTTAGATACAGAGTAAATCTCCCTCTACACTGTCCCCATCAAACACTCCCAGGACAGGTACAGCACGGGTTAGATACAGAGTAAATCTCCCTCTACACTGTCCCCATCAAACACTCCCAGGGCAGGTACAGCACAGGGTTAGATACAGAGTAAATCTCCCTCTACACTGTCCCCATCAAACACTCCCAGGACAGGTACAGCACAGGGTTAGATACAGAGTAAATCTCCCTCTACACTGTCCCCATCAAACACTCCCAGGACAGGTACAGCACGGGGTTAGATACAGAGTAAATCTCCCTCTACACTGTCCCCATCAAACACTCCCAGGACAGGTACAGCACGGGGTTAGATACAGAGTAAATCTCCCTCTACACTGTCCCCATCAAACACTCCCAGGACAGGTACAGCACGGGGTTAGATACAGAGTAAAGCTCCCTCTACACTGTCCCCATCAAACACTCCCAGGACAGGTACAGCACGGGGTTAGATACAGAGTAAATCTCCCTCTACACTGTCTCCATCAAACACTCCCAGGACAGGTACAGCACGGGGTTAGATACAGAGTAAATCTCCCTCTACACTGTCCCCATCAAACACTCCCAGGACAGGTACAGCACGGGGTTAGATACAGAGTAAAGCTCCCTCTACACTGTCCCCATAAAACACTCCCAGGACATGTACAGCATGGGGTTAGATACAGAGTAAAGCTAGGAGACCAAAACTTCACACAATACTGAAGGTGTGGCTTCACCAAGGCCCTGTATAACTGCAGCAAGACATCCCTACTCCTATACTCAAATGCTCTTGTTATGAAGGCCAACATACCCTTAGTTTTCCTCACCACCTGCTGTACCTGCAGCTTCACAACTCTGAGTGAAGAAGTTCTTCCTCATCTTAATCCTGAACAGTATACCCCTTATTCCCAGACTGCGAGCCCTATTTCCATAATTCCCCAAAATCAGGAACATTCTTCCCGAATCTAGCCAGTCCAGTGGAAGACAACCTGTTCAGGGTGTGTGGGATCCTTGATTACACTAGTTGCTTTTCCAAGGCAGTGGAAAGTGTAGACGGAGTCAATGGATGAGAGGCTGGTTTGTGTAATGGATTGGGCTACGTTCATAACCCTTTGTAGTTTCTTGCATTCTTGGGCAGAGCAGGAGCCCATACCAAGCTGTGATACAACCAGAAATAAGAACATAAGAAATAGGAGCAGGAGTAGGCCATCTAGCCCTTCGAGTCTGCCCCGCCATTCAATAAGATCATGGCTGATCTGTCGTGGCTCAGTTCCACATTCCCGCCCTCTCCCCATAACCCTTAATCCCCTCGCTTATCAAAAACCCATCAACCCGCATCTTAAAAATATTTAGCGAGGCAGCCTCCACCACTTCAACGGGCAGAGAATTCCAGAGATTCACCACCCTTTGAGTGAAGAAGTTCCTCCTCAACTCCGTTCTAAACCGCCCCCCCGCCTTTATCTTGAGGCTGTGCCCCCTAGTCCTACTGTCCTTTCTGAGCGGGAAGAGTCTCTCCACCTCTATCCTATCCATCCCATTCATCATCTTATATGTCTCAATGAGGTCTACCCTCATTCTTCTAAACTCTAACGAGTACAAGCCTAGTTTAATCAGCCTCTCCTCATAGCTCAACCCCCTCAAGTCCGGCATCAGCCTAGTAAACCTCCTCTGCACTCCCTCCAAGGCCAAAATATCCTTGCGTAAGTGCGGCGACCAAAACTGCACACAGTACTCCAGCTGTGGCCTCACCAGTGCCCTATACAGCTGCAGCAAGACCTCCCTACTTTTATATTCAATCCCCCTCGCTATGAAAGCCAACATCCCATTCGCCTTCCTGACCACCTGCTGCACCTGCTACACTCAGTTCCCTCCTCCAGATCATCTATATAAATGGTAAAAAGCTGAGGCCCCAGCACCGACCCCTGGGGCACTCCACTAGTCACCAACCGCCAATCCGAATAGCACCCATTGACCCCCACTCTCTGCCTCCTATTAGACAGCCAATCCTCTATCCACGCTAACACCCTACCCCTAACTCCATGTCCCCTGACCTTCTGCAATAACCTCTTGTGAGGCACCTTGTCAAACGCCTTCTGAAAATCAAGAAAGACCACATCCACCGGCTCTCCTCTATCCACCGCCCTAGACACATCCTCATAGAACTCCAATAAATTTGTCAGACACAACTTCCCTTTAACAAAACCGTGCTGCGTCTGCTCTATCAAGCAATTCCCCTCAAGATGCCTCGCTATTTTCTCCTTGATGACGGATTCTAACATTTTACCTCTAACAGACATTAAACTAACCGGCCTATAATTCCCCGCCTTTTGCCTGCTACCCTTCTTAAACAACGGCGTAACATTAGCCGTTTTCCAATCTTCCGGCACTTCCCCGGAATCCAGCGACATTTGGAAAATAACCACCAAGGCATCCACTATCACCTCCGCCATTTCTTTCAGGACCCTCGGATGCATTCCATCCGGTCCTGGGGACTTGTCCACAATCAGCCCCTCCAGTCTGTCGAGCACCGCCTCTCTAGTAACAATAATGTCATTGAGACCCTCCAGTCCTACCACCTTTCCATCGCTAACACCCGGCAAATTATTCACGTCCTCCTCCGTGAAGACAGAAACAAAAAAGTTATTCAAGGCCTCAGCCATTTCACCATCCCCTACCACTAAGTCCCCCCTCTCATCCTCTAAGGGTCCAACGTTCACCCTAGCCAGCCTCTTCCTTTTTATATATTTACAAAAACTCTTGCTATCCTTTTTTATATTAAGCGCTAGCCCAGCTTCATAGTTTCTCCTACCCTTCTTTATCAACTTCTTTGTCAATCTTTGTTGACGTTTAAACCTCTTCCAATCCTCTTCTCGCCCACTACTCTTAGCTACTCTAAATTCCTCCGCTTTTAATTTAACACTTTCCTTCACCTCCTTCGTTATCCACGGCTTATTACCTCTCCTCCTACTGTCCTTTTTGACCATCGGAATAAATTTCTGCTGAGCACCAAGAAAGATCTCCTTAAAGATCCTCCACTGTTCCTCAGCAGACCTTCCTTCCAACGCGCTCCGCCAATCCACATTCGCCAATTCTTCTCTCATCCTACCGTACTCCCCTCTGTTCAAACAAAGGACGCGCGTCCGGGAACCCACTTTCTCCTCCTCCATCTGCACCAGAAACTCCACCATACAATGATCACTCTCCCCAAGAGGATCCTTCACCGCAAGGTCCCTAATTCTACCCGCCTCATTACATAGCACCAGATCCAAGATAGCTCGCTCCCTCGTCGGCTCCAACACACACTGTTCAAGGAAATTATCCCGGCAGCATTCCAAGAACTCCTCCTCGAGACCACTGCGTCCAACATGGGTCGACCAATCAATATGCAGATTGAAATCCCCCATAACTACGGCCATCCCATTCCTGCACGCCGCACTTATTTGCGCGTTAACAGCCCACCCCATCTCCAGATCATTATTCGGGGGCCTATAGACGACACCCACCAGCGTCTTCCTCCCTTTGCTGTTCCTAATCTCCACCCACAACGATTCCACTTTCTGCTCTTTGGTTCCTATATCATCCCTTGTTACCACCCTGATGCTATCCTTAATCAGCAGAGCTACACCCCCCCCTTTTCTCTCCCGCCTATCCTTCCTAAACACTTGATACCCCTGGACATTCAGCTCCCAGTCCCTGTCACCTTGCAGCCACGTCTCTGTAATGGCCACCAGATCATATCCATTTGTGCTGATCTGCGCCACCAGCTCATCCACTTTATTCCGAATGCTTCGTGCATTCAGATAAAGTGCCTTCATCCCAGCCTTCACCTGGACCCTATTTGCCAGAACGCCACCAACCATACTCACGCCCCCTACTCCCTTTATTATTGGGACATCCTCGGCCTCTTCCCTTACCTGTACCCTCTCCTTAACTTTAGACCTCGTAAGGTCACCTACCCTCACACCCTCCCCCCCCTAATTAGTTTAAAGCCCTACCTACTGTCCTATTTACACGATTCGCCAGGACTCTGGTCCCAGTACGGTTCAGACCAATCCCATCCCGCCCGAACAGGTCCCACCTACCCCAATACTGATGCCAATGCCCCATAAATTCAAACCCATTCCTCCCACACCAATCCCTGAGCCACCCATTCACTTCCTTTATCCTATCAACCCTACGCCCGTCTGCACTCGGTTCAGGCAGTAATCCAGAGATGACCACCTTGTCGGTTCTACTTTTTAATTCCATTCCCAGCTTTTCATACTCCCTCCCCAGATCCTCAGTTCGCATTTTGCCTACGTCATTGGCACCCACATGTACCACAACGACCGGATTCTCACCCTCCCACTCCAGGTTCCTCTGCAGCCCAGATGTGACATTCCGGACCCGAGCACCAGGCAGACAACACACCCTTCTGTGCACTTTGTCATTGTGACACAGGACAGTGTCAATACCCTTAACCCCACTATCCCCAATTACGACTACATTCCTTATCACCTTCTCTTTGCGTATATCCTGCGTCTGCATCACTGTACTGTGTGCAGTTTGCTCACCAACCTCACCTCCCTCGTTCTCGTCCAGACTGGAAGCAAGAACCTCAAACCTGTTATGCAGATTGAGAGGCTGAGGCATCCGGTACCCACCCTCCTTCCTCTGCTCCCCACCCCCCTTCCTCCGCTCCCCACCCCCCTTCCTCCGCTCCCCACCCTCCTTCCTCCTCTCCCCACCCCCCTTCCTCCTCTCAGCAGCCCCCTCTTGTTCCTGACCCTTAGAGTTAGCCAGTCTAGAGGGGGTGGATGTCACTTGCACCCCATTGACAATGGCACCCTCTCTCCCCCTGATGAGCCTCAGTGTCTGTAGCTCAGAGGCCAGCTCATCTACCTTGAGCTGGAGCTCCTCCAGCAACCTGCACTTACTGCAGACATGGTCACTGGGAAGGACCCTGGGGGTCCACCAGCTCCCACATCATACAGAAACAGCACATCACATGCCCCTCCATTATTCACTGTAGTAGTATTGAAAATTTCAACACGAACTTACCTGGCCCTTTTTCTCCCCAGCCCTTTGATCCTAAGCCCTAATAGCTCACTCTGCTTCCCACTCACTCCACTGCCCACTCCGACGCTGCCCGCTGTCTACACCAGGCCTCCTTTTAAACCTGGCGCTGTTTTAAAGCCTGCTCACCCACAACTCCCTGCTATCCACTCCCTTGGAATTCTTAAAGCGGTAAATACAAAAAGCCCGCAAAAATGCTTTTAAATGATTTAAACAGTTCTACAACGTAAGTTCTTACTACGAAAGTGCTTTAAACTTATTTAAACAGCTCTTTAACAGGTAATTTCTTATCTGACTCTCTGCTCCCTCACTCGTCTGCTCCAGCAAACAATGGACTGATTCTATGGAAATCTGTCAATTTGGTGAGAGTTAGTGAACATGCTGAATTTCCTTAGCCTCCTGAGAAAGTAGAGGAACTGGTGGGCTTTCTTAAGTAGGGGTATAGAGTATAAGAGCTGGAGTCTAATGTTGCAGTTGTATAGAACGTTGGTTCGGCTGCATTTGGAGTACTGAGTCCAGTTCTGGTTGCCTTACTACCGGAAGGACTTGGAGACTCTGGAGAGAGTGGAGAGGAGGTTTACCAGGATGCTGCCTGGTATGGAAGGACTGGGTTATAAGGAAAGATTGAGCAAATTGGGGCTGTTTTCCCTTGAAAGACGGCGACTGAGGGGGGATCTAATAGAGGTATATAAGATTATGAAGGGTATAGATAGAGTAAACAGTGGTAAGCTATTTCCTATGTTAGAAACACACAGTACGAGGGGCCATGGGCTTAGGGTGAGGGGGGAGAGGTATAACATGGATATTAGAGGGAGGTTTTTCATACAGAGGGTAGTGGGGGTATGGAATGCTCTGCCAAATAAGGTGGTGGAGGCAGGCACGCTGGAGTTGTTGAAGAGTTACTTAGACAGGCAATTGAGTGTGTTGGAGATGGGAGGATATAGGAGATTGTTTTAAATAAGGTTCATTAGCATTGGGATGTCCCTGGTAATGTATAAGGATGTGGAATGATCCTAATGTTTTTCTCTTTTAATTCACAGGTTTTAAGTCGGTCCACCTTGTTGTCCAACGAGGGGCATACACGCGATGGGTCATGCAAGGGCTGCTCTTGGATATTCGAGAGTAGCCTAGTACTTCATGTTGTTAGTGTGTGCTTAAAGTGGACCAGATGCTGGGCAACATGACAGCTCAGTGACTATCACTGATTGCTGTACAGACACATGGATTTGGGCCTGTGTCTGTGGGAGTTTGCGCATTCTTCCCGTGCTTGCGTGGGTTTTCTCCGGGTGCTCCGGTTTCCTCCCACACCCCAAAGATGTGCTGTTAGGCTGATTGGAGGTGATAAATTGTCCCTAAATTAGTTTCCCTCAATGTGGAATGCCATAAGCATAGATAGGGGTCATGGGTGGAGGGGGGGACTGGTAATGTTAAAATGGCGGCGCAGGCTCGTTGGGCCGAAGGGCCTGTTTCCCGGGCTGTTTTTGTTCTTTGTTCTTTGTTCTCAAATGTATTCTCAGTGTGGAGACCTGGTTACTGGTTATCTGGACACTTAGGAAGCTCTCAATTATTTTCGCTTCATCTCCATTGATGGAAACAGGGACATGTCCTCCACCACACTTCCTGAAGTTGATGACTATCTCCTTGTTTTGGGGGTTTACTATAGGCCTTCCAGCAGCCAATGGGAGAAAGAGGAACAGATATGGAGGCAAATTTTGGCAAACTGTAAAAGCAACAGTGGTTGTAATGGGTGATTTTTAACTTCCTATATTGACTGTGACTCACTTAGTGCTAGGGGTTTGGATGTAGCAGAGTTTGTAAGGAGCATCCAGGAGGGCTTCCTGAAACAGTATGTAGATAGTCCAACTAGGGAAGGGGCCAAACTGGACCTGGTATTGGGGAATGAGCCCAGCCAGGTGGTTGATGTTTCAGTAGGGGAGCAGCTCGGGAACAGTGACCATAATTCAGTAAGCTTTAAAGTACTGATGGATAAAGATAAGTGTGGTTCTCAGGTGATGGTGCTAAACTGGGGGATTGCAACAATATTAGGCAGGAACTGAAGAATGTAGATGGGGGGGCAGATGTTTGAGGGCAAATCAACATGTGGCATGTAGGAGGCTTTCAAGTATAAGTTGATAGGGATTCAGGTTTGGCATATTCCTGTAAGGATGAAGGATAAGTATGGCAAGTTTTGGGAACTTTGGATAACGAGAGATATTGTGAGCCTAGTCAAAGAGAAAAAGGAAGCATTTGTCAAAGCTAGGACAACAACAACAACCTCAACATGGAAAAACACCAACAAATTCAACAACAACCTCAACATTGAAAAACATCTACAAATTCAACAACAACCTCAACATTGAAAAACATCTACAAATTCAACAACAACCTCAACATTGAAAAATATCTACAAATTCAACAACAACCTCAACATTGAAAAAAACACCAACAAATCCAACAACAACCTCAACATTGAAAAACACCAACAAATTCAACAACCTCAACATTGAAAAACATCTACACATTCAACAACAACCTCAACATTGAAAAAACACCAACAAATCCAACAACAACCTCAACATTGAAAAACACCAACAAATTCAACAACAACCTCAACATTGAAAAACACCAACAAATCCAACAACAACCACAACATTGAAAAACACCAACAAATCCAACAACAACCTCAACATTGAAAAACACCAACAAATTCAACAACAACCTCAACATTGAAAAACATCTACACATTCAACAACAACCTCAACATTGAGAAAACACCAACAAATCCAACAACAACCTCAACATTGAAAAACACCAACAAATTCAACAACAACCTCAACATTGAAAAACACCAACAAATTCAACAACAACCTCAACATTGAAAAAAACCCAACAAATCCAACAACAACCTCAACATTGAAAAACACCAACAAATCCAACAACAACCTCAACATTGAAAAACACCAACAATTCCAACAAAAAGCTCAACATTGAAAAACACCAACAAATCCAACAACAACCTGAGAATGAAAAACAGCAATATTTCCAACAACAACCTGAAAATGAAAAACAGCAATATTTCCAACAACAACCTAAAAATTGAAAAAAAACCCCAACAACTTCAACAACAACCTCAGCAGCAAAGAACAGCAACAATCCAACAACAAGGGAGGGAGGGGGAGGGAAAGAGGGAGGGAGGGAGGGGGAGGGCAAGAGGGAGGGAGTGAAGCAAGTGTGGAATATAAGGAAAGTAGAAAGAAACTTTAGCAAGCAGTCAGGAGGGCTAAAGGGGGTCACAAAAAGTTATTTGCCAGGAGGATTAAGGAAAATCCCAAAGTTTTTTATACATAAAGAGCAAGAGGGTAGCTAGGAAGAGGGTTGGCCTTCAAGGATAGGCGGAGGGAAATCTGTGTCTGGAGCCAGAGGAAATGAGTGAGGTATTAAATGAATACTTTGTATCAGTATTCACCAAAGAGAAGGAGTTGGTGGACCATGAGGCTGGGGAAAGGTGTGTAGATAGTTTGAGTCATGTTGAGATCAAAGAGGAGAAGGTATTGGGAGTCTTGAAAAATATTAAGGTGGACAAGTCCCCAGGGCCTGATGAAATATACCTCAGAATACTGAGAGGGGCAAGGGAGGAAATTGTTGGGGCCTTGAGAGAAATCTTTGTATCCTCGCTGGCTACAGAGGATGCCCAAAGTTGGAGGATAGCCAATGTTGTTCCTTTGATTAAGAAAGGTAGCAAGAATAATCCAGGTGATTACAGGCCCGTGAGCTTATGTCAGTGGTAGGGAAATTATTGAAGAGGATTCTTCGAGACAGGATTTACTCCCACTTGGAAATAAGTGGACGTATTAGTGAGAGGCAACATGGCTTTGTGAAGGGGAGGTTGTGTTTCACGAACTTGATGGAGTTTTTTGGGGAAGTGATGAAGATGATTGATGAGGGTAGGGCAGTGGATGTTGTCTACATGGACTTCAGTAAGGCCTTTGACAAGGTCTGTCATGGCACTCTGGTGCGGCCACACTTGGAGTATTGCGTACAGTTCTGGTCGCCGCATTATAAGAAAGATGTGGAGGCATTGGAAAGGGTGCAAAGGAGGTTTACCAGGATGTTGCCTGGTATGGTGGGAAGGTCTTATGAGGAAAGGCTGAGGGACTTGAGGTTATTTTCATTAGAGAGAAGAAGGTTACGAGGTGACCTAATTGAGGCATACAAGATGATCAGAGGATTGGATAGGGTGGACAGTGAGAGCCTTTTTCCTCGGATGGTGATGGCTAACACGAGGGGACATAGCTTTAAATTAAGGGGTGGTAATTATAGGCTGGATGTCAGAGGTAGGTTCTTTACTCAGAGGGTAGTAAGGGCGTGGAATGCCCTGCCTGCAGCAGTTGTGGACTCGCCAACTTTAAGGGCGTTCAAATGGTCAGTGGATAGGCATATGGATAACATTGGAATAGTTTAGGTTAGAGGGTCATTAGATTGGTTCCACTGGTCAGCGCAACATCGAGGGCCGAAGGGCCTGTACTGCGCTGTAATGTTCCATGTTCTATGTTCTGTGGTACAGAAGATGAGGTTGCACAGGATCAGAGATGAGCTGGCAAGTTGGACACAGAACTGGCTCGGTCATACCGAGTACTCAATCATATCCAGTCACACCACTCGACAATCACCAGGCAGGAGTGTTCTCATCCTGCTGGGGAACACTTTAGCGGTCACGGGCATTCAGCCTCTGATCCTCGAGTAACCAGTCTCCAAGGCAGCCTTCACAACACACAACAAATGCAGAATTGCTGAGCAGAAACTGATAGCCAAGTTCAGCGCACATGAGGACGGCCTCAAACGGGATCTTGGGTTCATGCCGCACTATTTGTAACTTGCCTGGGCTTGCAAAATCTCACTAACTGTCCTGTCTGGAGACCGTACACATCTCTTTAACCTGTGCTTAATGCTCTCTCCACTCACATTGTCTGTACCTTTAAGACTTGATTACCTGTAAGGACTCGCATTCCAACCATTATCTTGTAGATTGAGTTTGTCTTTATCTGCCCTGTTTGTGAACAGAACTCCCACTCACCCGATGAAGGAGCAGCGCTCCGAAAGCTTGTGGCTTGTGCTACCAAATAAACTTGTGGGACTTTAACCTAGTGTTGTGAGACTTCCCACTCAGTCATAGAAGACAGAGGGTAGCAATGGAAGGGTGCGTTTCTGAATGGAGGGCTGTAACTAATGGCATTCCTCAGGGATCAGTGCTGGGACCTTTGCTGTTTGTAATATATATAAATGAATTAGAGGAAAATGTAACTGGTTTGATTAGTAAGTTTGCGGATAGCGATGAGGGCCATCAGAGGTTACAGCAGGATGTAGATCGGTTAGAGAATTGGGTGGAGAGATGGCAGATGGAGTTTAATGGGGCAGCACAGTGGTACAGTGGTTGGCACTGTTGCCTCACAGCGCCAGGGACCCAGGTTCAATTCCAATCTCGGGTCACTGTCTGTGCAGAGTTTGTACATTCTCCTTGTTTGTGTGTGGGTTTCCTCCGGGTGCTCCGGTTTCCTCCCACAGTCCAAAGATGTGTGCATTAGGCTGATGGGCTATGCTAAATTAACGCTAGTGTCAAGGGATTAGGAAGGTAAATATATGGAGTTATGAGAGTAGGGCCTGGATGGGATTGTGGTCTGTGCAGACTCGATGGTCTGAATGGCCTCCTTCTGCACTGTAGAAATTCTATTCCAATCTGGACAAATGTGAGGTAATGCATTTTGGAAGATCTAATACAGATGTGAAATATATAGTAAATGGCAGAACCCTTAAGAGTATTGATAGGCAGAGGGATCTGGGTGTACAGGTCACTGAAAGTGGCAACACGGGTGGAGAAGGTAGTCAAGAAGGCATATGGCATACTTGCCTTCATCGGCTGGGGCATTGAGTCTAAAAATTGGCAAATCATGTTGCAGCTTTATAGAATCTTACTTAGGTCGCACTTGGAATATAGTGTTCAATTCTGGTCACCACGCTACCAGAAGGATGTGGAGGCTTTGGAGAGGGTACAGAAAAGATTTACCAGGATGTTGCCTGGTATGGTGAGCATTGGTTAGGAGGAGGGGTTGGAGAAACATGGTTTGTTCTCATTGGAACGACAGAGGTTGAGGAATGATCTGATAGATTATGAAGGGCATGGACAGAGTGGATAGTCAGAAGCTTTTTCCCAGGGTGGAAGAGTCAATTATTAGGGGGGCATAGATTTACGGTGCAAGGAGCGAGGTTGAAAGGAGATGTGTGATGCAAGTTTTTTTATACAGAGGGTGGTGGGTGCCTGGAACTCGCTGCCGAGGGAGGTAAAGAAAGTGGAAATGACAGTGAGTTTTAAGGGGCATCTGGACAAATACATGAATAGGATGGGAATGGAGAGATACGGTCCCCAGAGGGGGCCAATTGGTCTGTATGCAATCAGGATCCTGACCTTCCAGTTGTTTGCCATTTTAACACACAATCCTGCTCCCATACCCACATGTCTGCCTTAGGCCCGCTGTAATATCCCAGTGAAACTCAACGTAAACTGAAGGAACAGCAGCTTACCTTCCGATAGGCCTTCTGATCTCAACATCAAATTTAACAACTTCAGATGATTTGCTTTATCCCACCTCGACTCCTTTGTTTTCATTTTATTTTATTTATTATTGTTTTCTACCTTTTATTTCTTTATTGTCTTTCTTTTTCTTTCCCCCTACTCTTTCCCCCTCCTTCATCCCCTTTCCCTAACCATTTCTCCTCCTTTGCTTCTCCTTTTCTTACTTCTATCCCATCCATTTTCCTCCCCCATCCCCCCATCTTCTCTGCCATTTGGCCATTCACGCCCTTTATTCTCTCTTTGAACGGCCATTTCCCCTGATTTCTGTGGCTATGACTCATCTTTCATTCCCTCACCCTGCAGTATAAATATCTTCCACTTTCTCTGCCTTTTAGCTTTGACAAAGGGTCACCTGGATTTGAACCGTCAGCTCTTTCCTTCCAAATGCTGCCACACCTGCTGAGATTTTCCAAACTTCCTCTTTTGGTTCCGTGTTGGACCCGTCTGGGAGTGTTTGATGGGGACAGTGTAGAGGGAGATTTGCTCTGTATCTAACCCCGTGCTGTCCCTGTCCTGGGAGTGTTTGATGGGGACAGTGTAGAGGGAGATTTACTCTGTATCTAACCCCGTGCTGTACCTGTCCTGGGAGTGTTTGATGGGGACAGTGTAGAGGGAGATTTACTCTGTATCTAACCCCGTGCTGTACCTGTCCTGGGAGTGTTTGATGGGGACAGTGTAGAGGGAGATTTACTCTGTATCTAACCCCGTGCTGTACCTGTCCTGGGAGTGTTTGATGGGGACAGTGTAGAGGGAGATTTACTCTGTATCTAACCCCGTGCTGTACCTGTCCTGGGAGTGTTTGATGGGGACAGTGTAGAGGGAGATTTACTCTGTATCTAACCCCGTGCTGTCCCTGTCCTGGGAGTGTTTGATGGGGACAGTGTAGAGGGAGATTTACTCTGTATCTAACCCTGTGCTGTACCTGTCCTGGGAGTGTTTGATGGGGGACAGTGTAGAGGGAGATTTACTCTGTATCTAACCCCGTGCTGTACCTGTCCTGGGAGTGTTTGATGGGGACAGTGTAGAGGGAGATTTACTCTGTATCTAACCCCGTGCTGTACCTGTCCTGGGAGTGTTTGATGGGGACAGTGTAGAGGGAGATTTACTCTGTATCTAACCCCGTGCTGTACCTGTCCTGGGAGTGTTTGATGGGGACAGTGTAGAGGGAGATTTACTCTGTATCTAACCCCGTGCTGTACCTGTCCTGGGAGTGTTTGATGGGGACAGTGTAGAGGGAGATTTACTCTGTATCTAACCCCGTGCTGTACCTGTCCTGGGAGTGTTTGATGGGGACAGTGTAGAGGGAGATTTACTCTGTATCTAACCCCGTGCTGTACCTGTCCTGGGAGTGTTTGATGGGGATAGTGTAGAGGGAGCTTTACTCTGTATCTAACCCCGTGCTGTACCTGTCCTGGGAGTGTTTGATGGGGGACAGTGTAGAGGGAGATTTACTCTGTATCTAACCCCGTGCTGTACCTGTCCTGGGAGTGTTTGATGGGGACAGTGTAGAGGGAGATTTACTCTGTATCTAACCCCGTGCTGTACCTGTCCTGGGAGTGTTTGATGGGGATAGTGTAGAGGGAGCTTTACTCTGTATCTAACCCCGTGCTGTACCTGTCCTGGGAGTGTTTGATGGGGGACAGTGTAGAGGGAGCTTTACTCTGTTTCTAACCCCGCGCTGTACCTGTCCTGGGAGTGTTTGATGGGAGATTTGAGATGGTTTGTTGCTCAGTGGAACATTGTACAGTTCCAGATAAAGCTGTTGGCCCTCCTTCCCTCTGTCTCTGTGCTTACTCCTTTCTAATGGAATTTTGCTGACTCCCTTTTCCAACCTTTTCTTCATTGCCCACCACCTTGTGCCCCTTTGGTTAATAATGCATTCTCAATATGAGTGTTGATTGTGGATCAGTGTATTTATAATGTAACCCATCGCTGTGTGGGAATCATTTACCCTTGCCTCTTTTTTGTTGATTGACCTAAAGCTCTGACAATAACGCACCCTTGGCTTCTCAGTCAGAAACAGAGTTAATGTTTCAGGTCGAGACGACCTTTCTTCAGATGTGAAGGGAAAAAATTCAATTGAGGATTGGTTTCAGGAAGTAGAAATGTTCAGTATTGAAGGATTAATACAAATTCCTGGGAACCAACACCCCTTCCAGATCCATCCAACCCTTTCCTTTGCTCCGAACCCCTCTCCTCATCGGCCGGGATATTTCACACATCAGGGTTTCCCAGCCCACTTTTCCAGGGATTGATGGAGAACACATGTCCCCGTGGTCATAGAATTCCCATAGGAGGCCATTCGGCTCCTCTAGTCTGTACTGATTCTCTGAAAGAGCATCCCACCCAGGCCTCACCTCGCCTTCCACCCCCCAACCCACCCAGGCCACCCCACCCTCCCTTCCTCCCTCCCTTCCTCCCTCCCTTCCTATCTCTGTAACCCCGCATACTTACCATGGCTACTACTTGGGACGGCAGGGTAGCACAGTGGTTAGCACTGCTGCCTCACAGCGCCAAAGACCCGGGTTCAATTCCGGCCTCGGGTCTCTGTCTGCGTGGAGTTTGCACATTCTCCCCGTGTCTGCGTGGGTTTCCTCCGGGTGCTCTGGTTTCCTCCCACACTCCAAAGATGTGCAGGTTAGATGAATTTGGCTACGCTAAATTGACTTTAATGTCAGGGGGGTTAGCAGGTTAAATATGTGGGGTTATGGGTGAGTGCAGGCTTGATGGGCCGAATGGCCTCCTTCTGCACTCGAGGAGCTCTATGATTCTAACCTGCACTTCTAAGGGATATTTTAGCATTGTCAATTCACCTAACCTGCACATCTTTGGACTGGGAGGAAACCGGAGCACCCAGAGGAAACCCACACACACACAGGAAAAATGTGCAGACTCCGCACAGTCACCCGAGGCCAGAATTGAACCTGGGTCCCTGGCGCTGTGAGGCAGCTATGCTAACCACCTTGCCAGCGTGCCGCCCAACTATCCAACTAACCAGCTCCAGACATATCTTTCACCCACTTCACTCAAGAGGAAGTCCCGCCTCCCAGGGCCATTGGTGAATCTGATTGGATGGCAGCTCTCTAGACCCTGCAGTGCCAGTCTCTGTAGTGGACAGAACTGGAACTGCAAGTGGTCACCCACAGCCTCAATCCCAGGATTCAAGGAGCAGGTAGGTAAGTGTTGGGGCAGGCCTGTGCGGGGAGTTGGGAGGGTGAAGGGGTGGTCTCAGGGCTGGAGTGGGTAGGTGAAGTCGAGGGGGAGGGGGGATGGTGGGTGGAGGAGAATGGGGCTATTGGTTGAGAGGTTGTGGAGGTGGCAGCACTAGCAGATGTGCTTGGTTTTATTGGTGTGGCGACTGTTGGTGGTTGCATTGTGGGGGTTGTGATGTTAAACAGAGTGTGCTGATAGAAGTTCCCCAACACCTATTCCTGAAAAGGGTGACCTACCAGACTTCACACAACAGAAAGAAATCCCACAACACCAGTTTAAAGACCCAGCCACCTGAAGAAGGGACAGGCTATCCCGAAAGCTTGCTACAAATAAACCTGTTTGGACTTCAAACTGGTGTTGTGGGATTTCTCTGACCTGCACCTGTACCATAGGAGCACAGAGAGCATTACAGCTCAGAAACAGGTCTTTTGGCCCTTCTTGTCTGTGCTGAACCATTTTTTGCCTAGTCCCACTGACCTGCTCTTGGACCATATCCCTCCTCATCCCTCTCATCCATGTACCTGTCCAAGTTTTTCTTAAATGTTAAAAGTGACCCCGCATTTACCACTTTATCCAGCAGCTCATTCCACACTCCCACCACACTCTGCGTGAAGAATCCCCCCCCTAATATTCCCTTTAACCTTTTCTCCTTTCACCCTGAACCCATGCCCTCTGGTTTTTTTCCTCCCCTAACCTCAGTGGAAAAAGCCTGCTTGCATTCACTCTATCTACACCCATCAAAATCTTATACACCTCTATCAAATCTCCCCTCATTCTTCTACGCTCCTGGGAATAAAGTCCTAACTTATTCAATCTCTCAGTTCCCATTAGTGGGGAGCAGGACTAAACTCCGCTGGAGGGGACCATTCCTGGTGGGGGGGACTGGGGTCCGGGGCTCGCAAAGGCTGATTTCCATGTTGTAATCAGCTCAGCACTGAGCTGAGCTGATGGCGCTGGAAATCTTATTGCCGGAGACTCACGGAGGCCATGACACTCAGTGGGAAGCCCACGAAACCCCACTGATTTTACCTGGCCTGCTGCACTATTCCAGCCGCACAGTGTGCTGGAAGAATCACCCCATCTCTGTCTTAAATGGGAGACCCCTTATTTTTGGCTATGTTTAGAATGCTGAGGGGGGGGTCTTATAGAGACTTACAAGATAATGAAGGGGCTAGATAGGGCAGAGATGGAGAGATTCTTTCCGCTTAGAAAGGACAGCAAAACTAGAGGGCACAGCCTCAAAATAAGGGGGGAGGCAGTTTAGATTGGAGTTGAGGAGGAACTTCTTCACTCAAAGGGTGGTGAATCTCTGGAATTCTCTGCCCGTTGAAGTGGTGGAAGCTACCTCGCTAAATATATTTAAGTCACGGGTAGATAGATTTCTGATAGACAGGGGAATTAAGGGTTATGGGGAGAGGGCGGGAATGTGGAACTGATCCACTTCAGATCAGCCATGATCTTATTGAATGGCGGGGCAGGCTCGAGGGGCTAGATGACCTACTCCTGCTCCTATTTCTTATGTTCTTACGATGCATAGAGAAATATTACTGAAAGGAAAGACAATGAACAGCAATGGCAGACACTCAAGGAACAAATAGATGAACTCCAGAATTTGTTTATTCCTGTTTGGCGCAAGAGAGGTAAAGGAACTGTCACCAAACCATGGAAATGGAAATTAGATTGAAAGAAGCATGCAAATGGGCAAGAGAAAGCAATAGACCTGAGAACTGGGAGCAGTTTAAAATCCAGCAAAGGAGGACCAAGGGATTGATTAAGAAGGGGAAAATAAGAGAATGAGAGCGGGGAACATAAAAACTGATTTAAAAGTTTCTACAGGTATGTAAAGAAAAAAACCAAAAGAAAAAATGCTGGAAAATCTCAGCAGGTTTGGCAGCATCTGTAAGGAGAGAAAAGAGCTGACATTTCAAGTCCAGATGATCCTTTGTCAAAGCTAAAAGGCATAGAAAGTGAGTGATATTTATACATCTGGGCGAGGGAATGAAAGATGAGTCATAGCCACAGAAACCAGGGGAAAAAGATTGCTAATGACAGTCCATAGAGAGAATAAAGGGTGTGAATGGCTAAAAGACACAGAAGCTGTAAGCTGTGACAGATGGAGATGTTGAGGGAGGGCAGATGAATGGATGGGACAGAGGTAAAATTTAGAAAAGGGGGAGATAAGGTAAGGGAAGGGGGATAAACTAGGGGGAAAGAGTGGAGGGGGGGAATGAAGAAAGACGATAAAAAAAGGTAGAGAACAGTAAAAAGTTAAATAAAATAGAATGAAAACAAAGGGACCGAGATGGGATAGAGCGAATCATCTGAAGTTGTTGAACGTAGAATATTACAGCGCAGTCCAGGCCCTTCGGCCCTCGATGTTGCGCCGACCAGTGGAACCAATCTAATGACCCTCTAACCTAAACTATTCCAATGTTATCCATATGCCTATCCACTGACCATTTGAACGCCCTTAAAGTTGGCGAGTCCACAACTGCTGCAGGCAGGGCATTCCACGCCCTTACTACCCTCTGAGTAAAGAACCTACCTCTGACATCTGTCCTATAATTGCCACCCCTTAATTTAAAGCTATGTCCCCTCGTGTTAGCCATCACCATCCGAGGAAAAAGGCTCTCACTGTCCACCCTATCTAACCCTCTGATCATCTTGTATGCCTCAATTAGGTCACCTCTTAACCTTCTTGTCTCTAACGAAAATAACCTCAAGTCCCTCAGCCTTTCCTCATAAGACCTTCCCACCATACCAGGCAACATCCTGGTAAACCTCCTCTGTACCCTTTCCAATGCCTCCACATCTTTCTTATAATGCGGCGACCAGAACTGTACGCAATACTCCAAGTGCGGCTGCACCAGAGTTTTGTACAGTTGTAACATGACCTCACGGCTCTGAAATTCAATCCCTCTACCAATAAAAGCTAACACACCGTATGCCTTCTTAACAACCTTATCAACCTGGGTGCCAACTTTCAGGGAGCTATGCACATGTACCCCGAGATCTCTCTGCTCATCAACACTACTGAGTCCTTCCATTAGCCCTATATTCTGTACTCCTGTTACTCTTACCAAAGTGAATCACACGTTTCCGTATTAAACTCCATTTGCCACCTCTCGGCCCAGCTCTGCAGCTTATCTATGTCCCTCTGCAAACTGTAACATCCATCCTCACTGTCTACAACTCCTCCAACTTTGGTGTCGTCAGCAAATTTACTAATCCATCCTTCTACATTCTCATCTAGGTTTATAAAAATGACAAACAGCGGTGAATTCGATGTTGAGACCAGAAGGCTGTAAAGTATCTAGTATGTAAAGTACCTAGTACCTGGAGTTGGCAAAAATTGGCGGAGGATTATGCTTTGCATGCGGAGACTGGCGGGGTTGGAATGTGAGAACAAGGACTCTATCCTTGTTCTGGGAGGCTGTGAAGGAGGTGAGGGTCGTGGCGTAGGAGACAGACTAAACACTATTGAGGGCCCTGTTGATAACTGTAGGTAGGAATCCACGGTTGAGGAAAAAGAAGCTAATATTGGAAGCACTACTTAGGAAAGTGACATCATCGGAACAAATGCAATGGAGGTGAAGGAGCTGAGAGAAAGGGATGGAGCCCTTAGGGATGTGGGGTGTGAACAGTCCAGGTAGCTGGAGAGAGTCAGTGGGCTTGTATTGGTGAATAGTCTATTGCCAGAAATGGAGACAGAAAGGTCAAGGAAGGGTCTGAGGTGGACCAGGTGAAGGTGGTGGAGGGGTGGAAACTGGAAGCGAAGGTGATGAATTTTTCCAGGTCTGGATTAGAGCATGAAGAAGCACCAAGATACTCATCGATGCCCCACTAAAGGAATTGTGGGAGGGTAGGCCTGCAGTAAGGAATGTTCCATGTACTCCAATAAAAGACAAGTGTAGCTAGGACCCATTGCTACTCCTTTGATTTGGAGAAAGTGGGATGAGGTAAAGGAGAAGTTGTTGAGAGGTAGAACGAGTTCAGCGAGGCAGAGGAGAGTGGTACTGGATGGGAACTGTTCAGGCCTCTTTTCAAGAAAGAAGTGAAGAGCTCTCAGACCGTCCTGGAGTGGGATGGAGGTGTTATGGAGTACAATGTTAGCAATTTAGCAAGTGTGAGGTTATCCACTTTGGCAGGAATAATAGTAGGAGGGATTATTATTTAAAGGGCGAAAAGCTGCAGCATGCAACGGTGCAGAGGGACCTGGGGGTCCTTGTGCATGAGTCGCAAAAACCCAGCCTGCAGGTGCAGCAGGTGGTCAAGAAGGCGAATGCAATGTTGGCCTTCATAGCGAGGGGGATTGAATATAAAAGTAGGGAGGTCTTGCTGCAACTGTACAGGGCACTGGTGAGGCCGCAGCTGGAGTACTGTGTGCAGTTTTGGTCGCCACACTTGCGGAAGGATATTTTGGCCTTGGAGGGAGTGCAGAGGAGGTTCACTAGGCTGATACCAGAGATGAGGGGGTTAGAGTATGAAGAGAGACTAAATAGACTGGGTCTGTACTCGTTGGAGTTTAGAAGGATGAGGGGGGATCTTATAGAGACATTTAAGATGATGAAAGGGATGGATAGGGTAGAGGTAGAAAGATTCTTCCCGCTCAGAAAGGACAGCAGGACTAGAGGGCACAGCCTCAAGATAAGCAGTTTAGATCAGAGTTGAGGAGGAACTTCTTCACTCAAAGGGTGGTGAATCTCTGGAATTCCCTGCCCGTTGAAGTGGTGGAGGCTACCTTGCTAAATATATTAAAGTCAGGGGTAGATAGGTTTTTGACAGACAAGGGGATTAAGGGTTATGGGGAGAAAGCGGGAAAGTGGAACTGATCCACTTCAGATCAGCCGTGATCTTATTGAATGGCATGGCAGGCTCGAAGGGCTAGATGGCCTACTCCTGCTCCTATTTCTTATGTTCTTATGTGTAGAGAGATTGCACATCCACGGTCAACAGGAGACGGTTAGGCTCTGCAAACTGGAAACTGTCAAAATGATGCAGAGCATCAGAGGAATCCTGGATGTCAGTAGGGAGGGGATAGAGCAGGGGGGGTGAGGATGGAGCCGAGGTAAGGAGAAATAAGTTCAGTGGGGCAGGAATATGCTGACGCAATGGGCCTACCAAGACAGTCCTTTTTTGTGGATTTTGGGAAGGAGGTAGAAGCAGGGCTGTCCGGAGTTGGGAGACCATGAGGTTGGAAGCTATGGGGAGAAGGCATCTGGAGGAAATGAGGTTGGTGAAGGTTTTGGAGATGATGGCTTGATGATCAGTGGTGTGGTCATGGTCCAGGGGGAGGTAGGAGGGAGTATCTGAGAGTTGGCACTTAGCCTCTGCGAGGTAGAGGTCAGTACAGCAGACAACAGCAGCACCCCCTTTTGTCAGCAGGTGTCAGGGTTGGGCCTGAGGGAGCAAAAGGCAGAAAGTTTGGGAGGAGAGAGGTTGGAATAGGTGACGGGGGGGGCAGAAAAATTGAGACGGCCAGTGTCCCGATGGCAGTTCCCAATAAAAAGATCGAGGGTAGGTAATTGTCCTGATGGAGGAAGCAGAATGTTGGAGGTAAGGATGTGTGGGACGGGGGCAGGATGCTTGCCCAAAGAAGTGGGCACAGAGATGAAGATGATGGAAGAAGAGTTCAACATCAGGTCGAGTCCAGAATTCATTGAGGTGGGGACGTAAGGGTGCAAAGCTGAGTCCTTTGTTGAGAACAGCACACTCAGCCTCAGAGAGCGGAAAATCGGAGGGTACGATGAAGGCATGGCAAGAGCTGGGGCTAGAAGAGATGGAGTTTGAGGGATTGGGACTGGTGGAGGGTCTGGGATGAGCAGTGGTGTTGATAAGTTCTTGGAGATTGCGTTCCCAATGATTGGGGAGTCCAGGACTAGCGGTCATAGTTTGAGGATAAGGGGTAAACCTTTTAGAACTGAGGTGAGGAGAAATGTCTTCACCCAGAGGGTGGTGAATGTGTGAAATTCACTTCCACAGAATGTAGCTGAGGCCAAAACATTGTCTGATCTCAAGAAGAAATTAGATCGAGCTCTTGGGGCTAAAGGGATCAAGGGATATGGGGGAAATTAGCATTGGGGTGTCCCTGATAAGGTAAATGGATATGGTACAATAATAATGTTTTTTTTCTCTTTTAATTCACAGGTTTTAAGTCGGGCCACCTTGTTGTCCAACGAGGGGCATACACGCGATGGGACGTACTTGGGTTGCTCTTGGTTGTTCAAGATTGGCCTAGTGCTTCATTTTGTTAGTGTGTGCCTAAACCGGACCAGATACTGGGCAAGATGACAGCTCAGTAACTATCACTGTTTGCTGTGCAGACACATGGATTTGGGCCAGTGTCTGTGGGAGTTTGCACATTCTCCCCGTGCTTGCATGGGTTTTCTCCGGGTGCTCCGGTTTCCTCACTCACCCCAAAGATGTGCTGTTAGGCTGATTGGCGGTAATAAATTGTCCCTAAATTAGTTTTCCTCAATGTGGATGGCCATAAAACATTAGGTAAGGGTCATGGGTGGAGGGGGGACTGGTGGTGTTGAGATGGCGGCGCGGGCTCGTTGGGCCGAAGGGCCTGTTTCCCGGGTTGTTTTTGTTCTTTGTTCTATGAAAGGGGGAAATTGAATTTAGTGATCAGCCATGATCAAAATGAATGGTGAAGCAGGCTCAAAAGGCCTACTCCTGATTCTAGCTTTTATGTTTCTGTTTAAATAATGACCCCTAGTTCTAGGGTCTCTGACATGAGGAAACATCCTCTTCGTATCCAATCTGTCCACACTCTTCAGTTGGCCTGCCTCACTTCCCCGTTCTCTCAGGCCTAACCCAAAGGCCAGCATCCGACCTGCTTAAGAAGTTGGCGCCATCGTTGGTCTTTACTCGATGAAGGCCGAACGTCAACTCTGACACTTTGTCCCCCCTCCTTAGGCCAGGACATGGACCCCACCACCAAGCATCAGGAAATTGTTTCCAGGCCTGTCACTCACCTCATCTCTACTGGGGATCCTCCCCTCCAACCTCATTAGATGAACATACGCATTAAGAGCAGTAGGTTACTCGTCCCCTCGATCCCCCATTCAATAAGATCATGTCTTATCTGAATGTAACCTCAACCCCACACTCCTGCTGCCCACCCCCCAATAATCTTTCACTGCCTTCTTAATCAAGAATCTATCCAGCACAGACTTAAAAATATTCAAAGTCTCTGCTTCCACTGCCTTAAGGAAGAGAGTCCCAGAGACTCCCCAGCCTCTGAGACAAAACATTCCCCCTCATCTCCGTCTTAAACAAGTGACTTCCTTATTTTTAAACCGTGACCCCTGGTTCTGGATTCTCCCACAGGAGGAAACATCCTCTCCACATCCACCCTGTCGATATCCCTTAGGATCCTAAAGGCTTTGATCAAGCTGCCTCTTACTCTTCTGAACCCCAGTGGTTGCAAACCTAACCTCTCCAACCTTTCCTCATAAGACAACCCGCCCATTCCTGGTATTAGTCTAGTAAACCTTCTCTGAACTGCTCCAAAACATTTGCACCTTTCCTTTAATAAGGAGACCAATACTGTACACAATACTCCAGATATTCTCATCAATACTCTGCATAGCCATCATCCCCCAACCCTTGTAAAGCGAACATCTACCTATTTCCCAAAACAAGACAGCCTTAGTCGGCCCCCACTCCAGCCAGTTCCGACCCCACCGAACATGTGTGTTGTAATTCTGAAATAAAAACAGAGAGCGCCGGATAAACTCAGCATGTCCAACAGGAGTTGCGCTCATCCAGGCAAGTGGGGAGTATTCCGTCACACTCCTGACTTGTGCCTTGTAGATGGTGGACAGGCTCTGGGGAGTCAGGAGGTGAGTTACTCGCCGCAGGATTCCCAGCCTCTGACCTGCTGTGCTACCTGCAGTATTTATATAGCTGGGCCAGTTCAGAGTCCTTTCCCCTCTGTCACCCTTGAACATTTCCTTGGACCCCATTTCCCAGTACCTGCCATCTCTGTAAGAAGTCTCACAACACCAGGTTAAAGTTCGACAGGTTTATTTGGTAGTAAACGCCAGTAGCTTTCGGAACGCTGTTCCTTCGTCAGGCGAGTGGGGAGTTCTGATCACAAACAGGGCATAGGAAGGCGCACACAGCTTACAGAATACTGACTGGGGAGACCATGCAGACGCTACAACAACGGATGAATGAACACCACTCGACAATCACCAGGCAAGACTGTTCTCTTCCTGTTGGGGAACACTTCAGTGGTCACAGGCATTCGGCCTCTGATCTTCGGGTAAGCGTTCTCCAAGGCAGCCTTCACGACATATGACAGCGCAGAGTCGCTGAGCAGAGACTGATAGCCAAGTTCCACGCACATGAGGACAGCGTCAACCGGCATCTTGAGTTCATGTCACACTATCTGTTACCCCCACAACTTGCCTGGGCTTGCAAAATCTCACTTACTGTCCTGTCTGGAGACAATACACATCTCTTTAACCTGTGCTTAATGCTCTCTCCACTCACATTGTCTGCACCTTTAAGACTTGATTAACTGTAAAGACCCACATTCTAATCAGTATTCTGTAAACTGTGTGAGCCTTTATATGCTCTGTTTGTGGTCAGAATTCCCCACTCACCTGATGAAGGGGCAGTGTTCTGAAAGCTAGTGGTGTTTACTACCAAATAAACCTATTGGATTTTAACCTGGTGTTGTGAGACTTCTCACTGTGTTTACCCCAGTCCAATGCCGGCGTCTCCACATCATGCCTGCCATCTCTCCCAGCCTTCCCCATGCCAACAGCCATGGCCACCCCAATGCCCATTCTGCCCCCTCAACCCTCGCCATTACCCCCTTCAATCAAATTGGTTGCACCCCCGCATTCCCCCCTCCCTCTCCCCCCCGCCAACAACAGCCACCATTGCTGTGGGCCACCTCATGAGACTTTCCAGATCCCGAGCCTGACTCTGGACCTGTCCCCATACAGAGTACAACTCTCCGGCCTCCCTCGCTTGCCTTCCCTCTTCTTCTCCCATCTCCCTCCTCCTCCCCCTCCCTCCTCTGCCTGACTCCCCCCACTGCCCCCTCCTCTCACATCCCCCTCCTTCCCCCCACCCCTTCCACTCTTCACTGCCCCCTGCCTTCCTCCCAACTCCCCCTTCCTGCCTCCTCCTGCCCTCACTGCTCCCTGCCTCACCCTCCTCCTACCTCCCTTCACTGTCTCCCCCCACCATACCCTCCCCTCCCCACTTGACTGTGACTGTTTCCTCCGCCACCCAGTTCCTTCAGTTCAACCAGCGCCGACCAAACCGACTCCTCCCTTCAGACCATCTTTCAATCCCTGCTCACCCCCACCTACCTGCACTCAATGCCCCCTCCTCTGCATTTGTGTATAAATACATGGGTCTGTGTCTATGTGAGTATATGTGTGAGAATGTGTATGTGTGTTTGTCTGCATGGATGTGTGTGAATGTGTGTGTTGTGTATGTTAGTGTGTAAGTGTTGTTTGTGTTAGTGTGTGTATGTCAGTGTTGTGTGTGTTTGTGGCTGAGTGGGTTAGTGCATGTGTTGTATATGAGTCTGTGTTTCAATGTGTTGTGAGTGAGAGTCTGAGTGTGTGTGCATGTAACTGAGTGTGTCAGCTTGAGTGTGTTGTATATGTTTCAGTGTGTGTTTGTGTGTCAGTGTGTTTTGTACATGTGCCTGAGCATGTGTGTGTCTGTTAGTGTGAGGTGTGTGTCAGTGTGTGTTGTCTGTGTGAATGTGTGTATTGCAGTATGTGTGTTGTGTATGTGTCAATTTGTGTGTGTGTGTGTCTGAGTGTGTCAGTGTGAGTGTATGCGCTGCATGTGAGTGAGACAATGTGTGTGTGTCAGTGTGACTGTCAGTGTGAGCGTGTGTTGTATGTTTGTGTGTCAGTGTGTGTGTCTGTGTGGGTCAGTGTCAGTGTGTGTCAGCATGAGTATATCTGTGTGTCAGTATGAGGATGTCAGTGTGTGTCAGTTTCAGTGTGTGTCAGTATGAGTGTGTCTGTGTGTGTCAGTTTCAGTGTGTGTGTCAATTTCAATGTGTGTCAGTATGAGTGTGTCTGTGTGTGTCAGTTTCAGTGTGTGTCTGTGTGTGTCAATTTCAATGTGTGTCAGTATGAGTGTGTCTGTGTGTGTCAGTTTCAGTGTGTGTGTCTGTGTGTGTCAATTTCAGTGTGTGTCAGTGTGTGTGTCTGTGTGTATCAGTGCATGTGTCACTTTCAGTATGTGTTTTATGTGTATGTGTGCCAGTTTCAGTGTGTGTGTGTGTGCCAGTGTGAGCGTGTCTGTGTGTGTGTTTTAGTTTCAGCGTGTGTGTCAGTGTGAGTGTGAGCATGTCTGTGTGTGTGTGTGTGTCAGTGTGAGCATGTCTGTGTGTGTGTGTGTCAGTGTGAGCGTGTCAGTGTGAGCATGTCTGTGTGTGTGTGTTAGTTTCAGTGTGTGTGTGTGTGTGTGTCAGTGTGCGTGTCAGTGTGAGCATGTCTGTGTGTGTGTGTTAGTTTCAGTGTGTGTGTGTGTGCCAGTGTGAGCGTGTCTGTGTGTGTGTTTTAGTTTCAGCGTGTGTGTCAGTGTGAGTGTGAGCATGTCTGTGTGTGTGTCAGTGTGAGCATGTCTGTGTGTGTGTGTGTTAGTTTCAGTGTGTGTGTGTGTGTGTGTCAGTGTGAGTGTGTCTGTGTGAGCATGTCTGTGTGTGTGTGTTAGTTTCAGTGTGTGTGTCAGTGTGAGCGTGTGTCAGTGTGTGTGTCAGTGTGAGTGTGTCAGTATGTGTTACAGTGCCCCAGCCTGGTTCAGTAACACACACGGTTATCCCAGTCAGTTACTAATGTTTGAAGGTTTGCCCACACCACTGACTCACGCTTACATCACAATTTTCATTTTATTTTTACATCGCAACAGAAACGTAATCGACATTGAACGAAGCTTTGAATTGCGTGGCCGATCTCCCAAGCCTGCCACTATCCTGGGATCTTCCTCTGCGTGTGATTGGAGTTGGGGTTGGGGCGGGCCGCACCCCAGGCAGGGGAGGGGTCTGCTGGATGGGGGAAGTCAGTGAAACAGTGTAAAGGCTGTCCCCGCCCTTTGCACAGACACGCTGTCCCCAGGCCGCGGTCATTGTCCACGGTCGCAGAGTCTCTTTTCTCTTGTGGTTGCTCACTGTTCCTCCCAGCGGGTCCTCCCTCGCGGGCTCGCCCCAGTACGAGTTACTGAGGGGTGGTGAGGGTGCCGGTGGGCGGTGGGGTGGGAGGTGGGGGAAAGCCCAGGGGTCTCAGCCCACCCGCCCTCCCACCAGGTCCTCAAGCTTATTGACTGGTGTTCTGACTGTCTGTCCAGGTGGCTGGGTGTGTGAGCCCCCCTTGGTCGCACAGCTCGCTGATGGACGCCCCCTCCAGCCCCTGCCAGCCCCCCTGGAGACAGAACTCGAAGCTCAGGGGAGCCGGCGCCAGCCCAAAGCCCCCGATGTCGAAGCAGGCCAGGCGCCCCTTGCAGAGGGGGCAGCGGTGAGGCTCCTGCTCGCCCGCCCCCGCCGCCCCCACCCCGCCGGGCTCGGCCGCCCCCGAGGGGGGCGCCATGAAGAGCTGCTTGCAGAGGGCGCACTCCAGCGCCCGCTCGCCCTCGTGCTCGGGCTGGTGGGCCACCAGCTCCGCCCAGGTGCCGAAGCCCCTCTTGCACATCCCGCACTCGAAGAGCGGGCGCGGGGAGGGGGGCACGGGCTGGGGGGCCGGGGCGAGGTGGAGGGCCTCTGCCCCGGCCGGGGGGGGCAGCAGCCCCGGGGCGGAGGCGGGGTCCGCCGGCGGGGCGGGGGGGGCGGGGGCCGGGTCCCGGGCGTGGACGTTGCGGTGCTTGCTGAGCCCGCCCGAGGTGTGGAAGCGGCGCTGGCACACGCCGCACTCGAAGGCGGGCTCGCCCGCGTGGGCGCGCTCGTGGGCCCGGAGCCGGGCGGCGCTGGGGCAGCGCTGGGGGCACAGCCGGCACTGGTAGGAGGTGGCGGGGTCGCGGGGGACGTGCGTCAGGCGGTGCTTGGCCAGCACGCTGGCGGTGTAGAAACCCTTGGGGCACAGCTGGCACCGGAAGGGCTTCTCCCCCGAGTGGGTGCGGCCGTGGACCCCCAGCTCGCTGGAGGTGTAGTAGCGCTTGGGGCACAGCTGGCAGGCGAAGGGTTTGATGCCGGTGTGGGTGCGCTGGTGCTTGGCCAGGTCACTGGAGCGGTAGAAGGCCTTGGGGCAGGTGGCGCAGTGGAAGGGGCGCTCCCCCGTGTGGGTGCGCCCGTGGATGCGCAGCTCGCTGGACGTGTAGAAACGCTTCTCGCAGACCGGGCATCCGTGGGGCCTCTCGCCGGTGTGGAAACGCCCGTGGATCTTCAGCTCGCTGCCCGTGTAGAAGCGCTTCTCGCAGACCGGGCATCCGTGGGGCTTCTCGCCGGTGTGGGTCCGCTGGTGCTTGACCAGGTCGCCCGATCGGTAGAAGGCACGGCCGCAGGTGGAGCAGCGGAAAGGCCGCACGCCGCTGTGAGTCTGCTGGTGCCGGCGCAGGTCCCCCGAGGTGTAGAAGCTCTTGCCGCACTGCGGGCAGCCGAAGGGGCGCTCGCCGCTGTGGAAACGGCGGTGCCGCGTCAGGTTGCTGGAGGAGTGGAAGCGCTTGGCGCACAGCGGGCACTGGAAGGGCTTCTCGCCGGTGTGGATGCGCTGGTGCTCCAGCAGGTGACCCAGGCGCCCAAACCGCTTGCCGCAGGAGGGGCAGGCGTGCGGCCTCTCGCCCGTGTGCCACTGCTGGTGGACGCGGAGCTCGCTGGAGGTGTAGAACCGCTTGGGGCACAGCTGGCAGGGGAAGGGGCGCCGGCCCGTGTGGAAGCGCTGGTGGGCACTCAGCTCCGGGTAGCTGGGGTAGCAGCGGCCGCAGACGGCGCACTCGAAGGGCCGGTGGGTGGCGTGCCGAGGGCGGTGCAGCGCCAGGTGGCTGAGGGTGGCAAAGGTCTTGCCGCAGGTGAAGCACTCGAAGGGGCGCTCGCCCGTGTGAGTGCGCAAGTGGCGCTGCAGGTGGGAGGGGCAGGCGAAGCCCTTCCCGCACTCGGGGCAGGGGAAACGGTTTGGGCGAGACTGGCGCGACGGGCAGGGGGGGCCGGGGTCCTGCCCGCTCTCCGGCACTCCCAGCGGGGGATCGAGGGTACGCTGGGCTGTCAGCCCCTCCCCAGGGGGAGTCTGAGCCAGGGGACCACCAGCGGGGGGAATCTCCTCTTCCTCGGTTTTGGGAGTCACGGTACCGTGCGGAGGGACGCCCGCCCCCTCTCCCTCGCCTTCCCCATCCCCTGCCCCTCCTCCATCTCCCTCCTGCTCAATCTTGGGGGTGCCCAGAGGCTGAAGGGCCCCCTCCCTCTCTTCTTGTTCCTCAATCTTAGGGGTCCTCAGGGGTTCCGGAAAGGCCCCCTCATCCTCCTCGCCCTCCCCCTCTATGTCCTCAGCCATGGGAATCTTGGGTAGAGTTTCAGGGGCTCCTCGGGGACATTCCTTCACCGCACCCTCGGGCAGCTCTGGGATACAGGAGTCACCTCCCACCTCCTCCTCCTCTTCTTCCTCTCCGCCACCCTCCTCCTCCTCCTCCTCTTCCTCAATTTCAGGGGTCTCCAGGGGAAGGGAGGAGCTCCTGGAAGGTGATGAGGGTCCCATAGGTGCCATAGCTGTGAAGAGAGAAAGAGACAGAGAGAAAACGGGCATATTAGAGGGGGAATACTGGGATGAGAGTTGGCAGGATTTGTACACTCACTACATCTCCCTTCCCACTTGAATAACCCACCCCTCTCTCCCCTCCCCTCCTCTCCCCTCTCCTTCCTCCTCCTCCTCTCCTCGCTTCCCCCTTCCTCTCTCCTCCCTCTCTTCTGTCCCCTCCTCTTCGCTGCCCCCTCCACCCTCGCCTCCTCTCTCTCCTCCCCTCCCTTCCTCTTCTCTTTCCTGCCCCTTTCCCCTCCTCCTCCCCCCCCCCCCACCCCCCTCACCTTCTCCTCCCCTCTCCTGTAAACTCACCAGTTAATGTCTCGGTTTCCATGTGTGGATTGGGGTGGGAGAGGGTCTAATCTCTCTCTCTCTCTCTCTCCGGGATCCTGAGGGCAGTGGTGAGGGTTGTGGCGGGGGTTGGGGGTTGGGGGGGTGGGGGTGGGGGGGCGGGGTGGACGAGGGTTTCTGCGGTCCCCGTTCCAGGTTCCCTCAGCTCTGTGTCGCTGTGACTCTCTCTCTTTCTCTTCCTCAATCCTGTTGGATGCACAGTGAGCTGCAGTGCGATACAGCAGGGCTCAGGCAGTCTATGGCTCACCCGCTCGCTCTCCCTCTCTTGACTCCTTAATGATCTCTTGCTGTTTTTCTGAGATCACAGCAGGGACAAACAGACAATTCTGCAGTGTTCTCTTCTCTGTCTCTCTCTTTCTTTCCTCTGCGTCTCTCTCTCTCTCTCTCTGCTTTCTGATGTTGTCGTCTGTCTGTCTCTCTTTAGTCTTTCTTTCTCTCTCAGATCATCAACCCGTTCCTGGCCTCTCTCTCTCTCTCTCTCTCTCACTCTGCCTCCACACCAATCCTGCAGAGGGAGAAATCTTTTGACCAGGGCTCAAATCATTCTCTCCCCCTCTCTCTCTCTCTCTCTTTCTCTCGCTCTCTCGCTCCTACCGTTGGAAGGGGAGAAGGAGAGAGGCGGAGAGGAGGGTGGGTTGGCTGTCCGGGCTGGCCTCAGGGGGCAGAGGGCCGCTTCCCATTCGGAGTGGTCTCACACACTGCGAGAGAGAGAGAGAGAGTCTTCCTGCCAAGGGCCCATCCCCCCGCCACTGACTCCCTTCCCCCACCACCACCCCCACCCACCACCACCACCACCACCCCCCCCTCCGCCTCCCACCACCGCCAGCAGCAGCAGCAGAAGCAGCACCCCACCCCCACACTCTCTTTCTCTCTCGCTCCCTCACTCTCGTTCGCTCTCTCTTGGCTCCATTAGCAGGGCCTGAAGTCAATGGGGAGACTGTCACCGCTCACAGCATTCTGGGAGGCTACTGAGGGGACGGGGAAAGAGAGAGAGAGAGAGAGGGGCAGGGACAGAGAGAAAAGTGACCGAGACACACACACACACACATATACGCAATCACACACACACACACATTCATTCACACATGCACATGCAATCTCACACACACACACACACGTGTGCGCACACAAACACACACACTCGAAAACTCACATGCCTCACTGACACACTCACTCGCACACTCACACCAACACGAACACACACAGTAACACTCACACACACACACACTCAAATTCACACAGGCACGTACAAACACTCACATTCGCTCTCACACATATTCACACACAACCATACTTGTGTACACACACATGCACTCTTACCCTCCACACACACACTCACACGCACACACACATAACGACACGCTCTCACACACTCACGCATACTCGCACGCACTCATACACGCAAGCTCACATACTCACACACGCACGCACTCATGCATACTCGCACACACAAGCACACACACTCTCTCACACTCGCGCGTACTCGCACACACACACACGCACTCATACACGCAAGCATACATGCACATACACACGCACACACTCACGCATACTTGCACACACAAGCATACACTCATACGTGCCCATACTCACACATGCACACACTCGTGCATACTTGCACACACATGCACAAACTCGTACACGCACACACTCTCACACATGCACACATACATATACACACACACACACTCACTGAGAGAAAGAGAGAGACAATGTGACACATATACAGTGACACAGACTATGTTGATAGAGGTTATTGCGCGATACAATCCAGTACAAACAGTCCTCAGAGAACTCCCTTTTTCATTGTCACGTGGTAATATCAGAATGGGGGCTGGAGTAGCCTGCTCTGCCATTCGGTGAGATTGCAGCTAATCCTTTCCCCCGAGACAAATTTCTTCCACGACCCCTCGAATCTCACAGTATCTAAAAATCCATGTCAATGAACCCTGACGTTGGGAATTGCAAAGCACCAGAATCCTCTGAATGAAAAAGCTTCTCCAGGTCTCTGTCCATAATGGATGTACCTCTCACCCTGTGAGTCCACCCAAACTCCAGCTCCGGACCCGAAAGTGGGGAGGGGGCAGACCTTCTCAATATCAACCCTGTCAAACCTGCTGAGAATTTCTACGAGATTGCCTCATTCTCCTCAACCCCGGAGCGTACTGGCTAGCTTTATGCACACTCACGGGGAGATCCCCTTCCAGCCAATGTTCTAGTCGCTCCGCAAGCCACGTGTGTGACAGTAAAGTGGACAGACCCTCTCCACTTGCCTGGATGGGTGCAGCTCCAACAACACTCAAGAAACTTGACACTATTCAGAACAAAACAGCCCCACTTGATTGTTACCCCTTCCACAAACATTCACTCCCTCCACCACAGTGGTAGCCGTGTGTACCGTCTACAAGATGCACTGCAGCAACTCACCAAGGTTCCTCAGGCAGCATCTTCCAAGCTTACCACCACTGTCATCTAGAAGGAAAGAGCAGCAGATACCTGGGAACACCGGCACCTGGAGATTCCCCTCCAAGTCCCTCACCATCCTGACTGGGAAATATATCACCGTTCCTTCACTGGGTCAAAATCCTGGAACTCCCTCCCTAACAGCACTGTGGGTGTACCTACACCACAGGGACTGCAGTGGATCGAGGCAGCAGCTCACCACCACCTTCTCAAGGGGTAATTAGGGATGGGTAATAAATGCCCTAGCCAGCAATGCCCATACATCTTATAATTAAACTTTAAAAATGTTTCTATGATTTTCCAGAATAACATTCACGTGTGTACACTCTCCCCTCCGCTCCACACGTCCTCCCAAGATCCTTCCCTTCAGTTTGCACAGAAGAATCCAATATTCCTGCTCTCTTAAACAATGACTTGAAACATTACCTCTGTCCTACTCATCACACAAGCTGCCTGACTAGTTCACAGATATCTCCCTGAGGGAGAGGGACTGAGACAACAGTCAGTGTAGAGATAGCCCACTGAGAGACACCAGTCAGTGTACAGATATCTCCCTGAGAGAGAGGGACTGAGAGACACCAGTCAGTGTACAGATATCTCCCTGAGAGAGAGGGACTGAGAGACACCAGTCAGTGTACAGATATCTCCCCGAGAGAGAGGGACTGAGAGACACCAGTCAGTGTACAGATATCTCCCTGAGAGAGAGGGACTGAGAGACACCAGTCAGTGTACAGATATCTCCCTGAGAGAGAGGGACTGAGAGACACCAGTCAGTGTACAGATATCTCCCTGAGAGAGAGGGACTGAGAGACACCAGTCAGTGTACAGATATCACCCTGAGAGAGAGGGACTGAGAGACACCAGTCAGTGTACAGATATCTCCCTGAGAGAGAGGGACTGAGAGACACCAGTCAGTGTACAGATATTTCCCTGAGAGAGAGGGACTGAGAGACACCAGTCAATGTACAGATATCTCCCTGAGAGAGAGAGGGAGTGAGAGACACCAGTCAGTGTACAGATATCTCCCTGAGAGAGAGGGACTGAGAGACACCAGTCAGTGTACAGATACCTCCCCGAGAGAGAGGGACTGAGAGACACCTGTCAGTGTACAGATATCTCCCTGAGAGAGAGGGACTGAGAGACACCAGTCAGTGTACAGATATCTCCCTGCGAGAGAGGGACTGAGAGACACCAGTCAGTGTACAGATATTTCCCTGAGAGAGAGGGACTGAGAGACACCAGTCAATGTACAGATATCTCCCTGAGACAGAGGGACTGAGAGACACCAGTCAGTGTGCAGATATCTCCCTGAGAGAGAGGGAGTGAGAGACACCGGTCAGTGTACAGATATCTCCCTGAGAGAGAGAGGGAGTGAGAGACACCAGTCAGTGTGCAGATATCTCCCTGAGAGAGAGAGGGAGTGAGAGACACCAGTCAGTGTACAGATATCTCCCTGAGAGAGAGAGCGAGTGAGAGACACCAGTCAGTGTGCAGATATCTCCCTGAGAGAGGGAGGGAGTGAGAGACACCAGTCAGTGTGCAGATATCTCCCTGAGAGAGAGGGACTGAGAGACACCAGTCAGTGTACAGATATCTCCCTGAGACAGAGGGACTGAGAGACACCAGTCAGTGTACAGATATCTCCCTGAGAGAGAGGGACTGAGCAGTCAGTGTATAGATGTCTCCGAGAGAAAGAAATCACAGAATTGTTATGCAGCAGACAGAGACCATTTGCCCCATTGTGGCTCTCTGAATGAGCATCATGACCTAGTGCCATTTCCCTGTTTTTCCCCGCACTCCTGCACATTGTTTCTATTCAAATAATTATCTAATACCCTCTTGAGTACCTCTGTTGAACCTGCCTCTACTTCCAGCCAGTGCGTTCCAGGTCCCAACCACTCACCATGTGAAAAATCTTTCTCACATCCCGTTTGCTTGTTTTGGAAATCACTTTAAATCTGTGCCCTCTCGTTCATGATCCTTCTACGAGTGAGAACAGTTTCTCCTTATCTACTCTGCCCCTGCTTCCTCATAGTTTTAACAACTCTGTCGAATCTCCTCTCAGCCTTTTCTCCATAGGAACATAGAAAATAGGTGCAGGCGGAGGCCATTCAGCCCCTCGAGCCTGCGCCATCATTCAATATGATCATGGCTGATCACGCACTTTCAGTATCCCCCTCCTGCTTTCTCTCCACGCCACAGGGGCCATGTCCAGCTCCCTCTTGAACATATCTAATGAACTGGCTCCAACAGTTTTCTGTGGTAAAGAATTCCACAAGTTTCTCTGAGTGAAGAAGTTCTTTCTTATCTCAGCCCTGAATGGCTTTACCCCTTATTCTCAGACTATGACCCCTAATTCTGGACTTCCCCAACATCAGGAACATTCTTTCCCCATCTATCCTGTCCAGTCCCATCAGGATTTTATATGTTTCGATGAGATCCTCTCTCATTCTTCTAAATTCCAGTGAGTACAAGCCCAGTTGATCCAGTTTCTCTTTATATGTCAATCCTGCCGTTCCAGGAATCAATCTGGTGAACCTTTGCTGGACTTCCTTAATAACAAGAATGTCCTTTTTCATTAGGAGACCAAAACTGTACACAATACTCGAGGTGTGGCCTCACCAAAGCCCTGTATAACTGCAGCAAGACATCCCTACTCCTATACTCAAATTCTCTTGCTATGAAGGCCAGTATGCTTTTAGCTTTCCCGACCAACTGCATTTCCCGCATGCTAACCTTCAGCGACTGTTCCACCACGACACCCAGGTCACGTCCCCTTTTCCTAAACTGTCACCATTGAGATAACAATTTTCCTTTCTGTTTTTGCCTAAAAAGTGGATCACATTTATCCACATTATATTGCATTTGCCAAGTATTTACCCACAGGCTGTCCAAGTCACATTGCAGCCTCTTAGCATCCTCCTCACAGCACGCACTGCCACCCAGCTTAGTGTGGTCTGAAAATTTGGAGATATTGAATTCAATTCTTTCATCCAAATCATTAATGTATATTGTGAATAGCTGGGGTCCCAGCACTGAGCCCTGCGGTACCCCCACTAGTCGCTGCCTGCCACTCTGAAAAGGACCCCACTCTCTGCTTTCTGTCTGCTAACCAGTTGTCTACCCACGTCACATCACTGAATCGAACGACAGTGGCAAGCATTTAAAGAACGAATAGGCAAACTCCAGAAGTTGTTTATTCCTGTTTGGCACAAGAATTGGAAGGGAATTGCGGCCAAGGGAGACTTGCAAGGGAAAAAGGGATCAAGCAGTTGATCTGTCTCTATTCCCTGACTATAAATGTAACACTTTCTGTCGGGAAAAAGATACAAATGTCTGAGGAAATATACCGACTGGCTCAAGAGCAGCTTCTTCCCTGCTGCCATCAGACTTTTGAATAGACCTACCTCGCATTAAATCGATCTTTCTCTACACCCTGGCCGTGAGTGTAATACAACATTCTGCACGCTCTCATTTTCTTCCCTATGAACGGTATGCTTTGCATGCAAGAAACAATACTTTTCACTGCATACTAATACATGTGACAATAATAAATCAAATCAAATCAAAATTAGAGATAGCACCAGGTTCAAGGAAGAAACATACAAACTGACAAGGAGAAGTAACAGGCCTGAGGGTTGGGAGCAGTTTAAAATTCAGCGAAGGAAGACCTCAGGATTAATTAAGAAGGGAAAAAAAGAGAGTATGGAAGTAAGCTGGCAGGGAACATAAAAACTGTGTCTAAATGTTTCTATAAGATATACAAAGCCAAAAAGATTGACATAAACAAATACGTCAGAAATATTGCAGTCAGAAACAGAATTCATAATGGGGAATAAGTAAATGGCTGAGGAATTAAATTTGTACTTTGTTTCACTCTTCACAAAGACATGAATAATGTACCAGAAGTGTTGAAACATGTTTTAGTGAGGAGCTGAAGGAAATCAGCATTAGTGGAGTATTAGTTTTGGGGAAATTGATGGGATATATCTCCAGGTTCTGATAATCTTCATCCCATAGTACTTCAGGAAATGGCCCTGGAAATAGTAGATCCGTTGGTGGTTATTTTCCAAAATTCTTTGGACTCTAGACTAGTTCCTATAAAGTGGAGGATAGACAATGTAAGCCCACTATTCAAAAACAGAGGTAAAGAGAAAACAGGGGAAGTATAGATCAGTGACTAAGCCAGTTAGGATTATATTCACTGGAGACTAGAAGAGTGAGAGGGGATCTTAGAGAAACTTCTAAAATTCGAGCAGGGTTAGACTGGGTAGATTCAGAAAGAATGTTGGGGGAGTCCAGAACTAGGGGTCATAGTTTGAGGATAAGGGGGTAAAGCTTTTTGAACTGAGGTGAGGAGAAATTTCTTCACCCAGAGGGCGGTGAATGTGTGGAATTCACTACCATAGAAAGTAATTGAGGCCAAAACATCTGATTTCAAGAATAAAGTAGACATAGTTCTTGGAGATAAAGGGATCAAGGGGTATGGGGGGAAGGTGGGATCAGGATGTTAAATTCCATGATCAGCCAAGATCAAAATGAATGGCGGAGCAGGCTCAAAGCCTATTCCTACTTTTTAATGTTTCCATGTTTAACACATTACCCCCAATACCATGAGCTTTAATTTTGCTCATGAATCTCTTGTGTGGGACCTTGTCAAGAGTCTTTAGAAAGCCCAGATACACAATATCTACTGGTTTGCTCTTGTCCACCCTACTGGCCACATCCTCAGAAGATTTGTCAAATACAGTTTCCCTTCAGTGAATCCTTGCTGACTTGGACTGACCCTGTCACCGCTTTCCAAATGCTCAGTTATTACACGCATAATATTTGACTCCAGTATTTTCCCCACCATCGATGTCAGGCTGACCGCTCTATAATTCCCCGTTTTCTCTCTCTCTTTTTAAAAAAATGTGGGTTCATTACCTAGCCTCCAATTCATTGGAACTTTTCCAGAGTCTATAGAGTGCTGGAAAATGATCACCAATGTGTCCATTATTTCTTGGGCCACTTCCTTGAATGCTGTGGGATGCAGAGCACCCGGCCCTGAGGACTTATCAGGTTTTAATCCCAGCAACTTCCCCAGTACAATCTCCTGACTAATTTCCACTCCTCCTTCATGCTAAACCCTCTGTCCCTTATTATTTCTGAAAGGTTATTTGTGTCCAAGGAGAATAGTCCCAACCTCTCCAATCTATCCGCGTAACGAAAGCTTCTCATCCCTGAAATCATTCTTGTAAAGCTCTTCTGTACTCTCTGCAATGTACTCACATCCTTCCAATAGTATGGCGCCTAGAACTGTGCATAGTACTGCAGCTGAGGTCTAACTAGTGTCTTGTATTCGATGCCCCTATTAATAAAGCCCACAATATTACATGCTTTATTAACTACTCTCTCTACACCATCAGTGATCTATACACAGATACACCCAGCTCCCTCTGCTTAAACTCCCTTTAAGAGTTTTACTCCTTGTTTTATATTGTCTCCCCATGCTCTTCCTATCAATATGTATCACTTTACATTTCTCTGTATTGAACTTTATCTGTCACCTACGTGCCCACTCCACCAACTTGTCTAAGCCCTCTTGAAGTCATAGAACCCTACAGTGCAGAAAGAGGCCCTTCGGCCCATCGAGTCTGCACTGAGCACAATCCCACCCAGGCCCTACCCCCATATCCCTCCATATTATACCCACTAATCCCTCTAACCTACACATCCCTGGACACTAAGGGGCAATTTCTTAGCATGGCCAATCAACCTAACCCGCACATCTTTGGACTGTGGGAGGAAACCCACACAGACATGAGGAGAATGTGCAAACTCCACACAGATAGTGACCCGAAGTCAGGAATCGAACCCAGGATCCTGGAGCTGTGAAGCAGAAGTGCTAACCACTGTGCTACCCACACAGTTTACAACGCTCCCAAGTTCTGTGTCATCCACAAACTTTGAGATTGCCCGCTGCACATCAGGATCTGGATCATTGATATATGTCAGGAAAAACAAGGGTGCAAATACCAACCCCTGGGGAACATCACTAAATCTTCCTCCAGTTTGAAAACGATCCATTGACCGTTACTCTCTAATTCCTATTATTCAGCTATTTTTGTATCCATGTTGCTACTGTCCCTTTTATCCCATGAGCTATAACTTTTCTCACAAGTCTGTTGTGTGGCCCTGCGTTGAATGCCTTCTGAAAGTCCATGTACACCACATCAATAGCGTTACCCTCATCGACCCTCTCTGTTACCTCCTCAAAAAAACTCCAGCAAGTTAGTTAAACACAATTTCTCCTTTAGAAATCCATGCTGGCTCTTCCTAATCTATCCACATTTTTCCATGACTATTAATTCTAACCTGAATAATTGCTTCTGGAAACTGGTCCACCAATAATGTTAAACTGACTGGCCTGTAATAGTCTCGGTTATCTTTACAGCCTCATTTGAATAAGAAACACAACAGCAGCGTGGTGGCACAGTGGTTAGCACTGCTGCCTTCCAGCGCCAGGAACCTGGGTTCAATTCCAGCCTCGGGTCACTGTCTGTGTGAAGTTTGCACATTCTCCCCGTGCCTGCGTGCGTTTCCTCCCACACTCCAAAGATGGGTGAGTTAGGTTGATTGGCCATGCTAAGTTGACCCGAGTGTTAGGGGTAAATATGTGGGGTTATGGGGACAGGGCCTGGGTGGGATTGTGGTCAGCGCAGGCTCAATGGGCCAAATGGCCTCCTTCTACACAGTGGGGATTCTATGAGACACAAATGGTTAAAATGTGAGGTTGTCCAGACTCAGAGAGAAAAATATATTTCTACAGATTGCTGAACAGCGTGTATACATTCAAGGCAGTGAAATCAGGAGTAAAATGAGGAAACAGTTTTGAAGAACAACAGATGGGAGGAGTTCCTAATCCGATTCAGACTGCAATAATTAAACATCAATGATTGGAGATCTGAGATTGACAGATTTCTGATAGCCAAGACCTGACTGATTATACAGCAAGAGGAGGAGGCCATTCAGCCCCTCTCAATCCTGTTACACAGGAACAGGAGGAGGCCATTCAGCCCCTCTCAATCCTGTTACACAGGAACAGGAGAAGGCCATTCAGCCCACCCCTCAATCCTGTTACACAGGTACAGGAGGAGGCAATTCAGCCCCTCTCGATCCTGTTACACAGGAACAGGAGGAGGCCATTCAGCCCCTCTCAATCCTGTTACACAGGAACAGGAGGAGGCCATTCAGCCCCTCTCGATCCTGTTACACAGGAACAGGAGGAGGCCATTCAGCCCCTCTCGATCCTGTTACACAGGAACAGGAGGAGGCCATTCAGCCCCTCTCGATCCTGTTACACAGGAACAGGAGGAGGCCATTCAGCCCACCCCTCAATCCTGTTACACAGGAACAGGAGGAGGCCATTCAGCCCCTCTCGATCCTGTTACACAGGAACAGGAGGAGGCCATTCAGCCCACCCCTCAATCCTGTTACACAGGAACAGGAGGAGGCCATTCAGCCCCTCTCGATCCTGTTACACAGGAACAGGAGGAGGCCATTCAGCCCCTCTCGATCCTGTTACACAGCATCAGGAGGAGGCCATTCAGCCCACCCCTCAATCCTGTTACACAGGAACAGGAGGAGGCCATTCAGCCCCTCTTGATCCTGTTACACAGGAACAGGAGGAGGCCATTCAGCCCACCCCTCAATCCTGTTACACAGGAACAGGAGGAGGCCATTCAGCCCCTCCACAGCCTGTTACACAGGAACAGGAGGAGGCCATTCAGCCCCTCTCAATCCTGTTACACAGGAACAGGAGGAGGCCATTCAGCCCCTCTCAATCCTGTTACACAGGAACAGGAGAAGGCCATTCAGCCCCTCTCGATCCTGTTACACAGGAACAGGAGGAGGCCATTCAGCCCCTCTCGATCCTGTTACACAGGAACAGGAGGAGGCCATTCAGCCCCTCTCAATCCTGTTACACAGGAACAGGAGGAGGTCATTCAGCCCCTCCACAGCCTGTTACACAGGAACAGGAGGAGGCCATTCAGCCCACCCCTCAATCCTGTTACACAGCAAGAGGAGGAAGCCATTCAGCCCCTCTCGATCCTGTTACACAGGAAGAGGAGGCGGCCATTCAGCCCCTCTCAATCCTGCTACACAGGAACTGGAGGAGGCCATTCAGCCCCTCTCGATCCTGTTACACAGCATCAGGAGGAGGCCATTCAGCCCCTCTCAATCCTGCTACACAGGAACAGGAGGAGGCCATTCAGCCCCTCTCGATCCTGTTACACAGCATCAGGAGGAGGCCATTCAGCCCCTCTCAATCCTGCTACACAGGAACAGGAGGAGGCCATTCAGCCCCTCCACAGCCTGTTACACGGGAACAGGAGGAGGCGTATTCAGTCTTTTCCAATTCCAACCACTTGTGCACCCCCAGATTCCGTCACCCCACCATTCGCGGCCGTGCTTTCAGCTGCCTAGAGCCCTAAGCTCAAGGATGACCCATCATTAACCTCTCCAGCTCTCTCTCTCTCTCTGCTACTTTAAGAAGCTCCTGAAAATCTCTCTCTTTGACTGAGCTTTTGGTGCCTGTCTCTAATATCTTCTGATGTGGAGATGCCAGTGTTGGACTGGGGTAAACACAGCAAGGAGTCTCTCAACCTTCCACACACCTGACGAAGGAACACCGTTTCAGAAAACTTGTGGGATTACTATCAAATAAACTGGTTGGACTTAAACCCGGTGTTGTGAGACTTCTTACTCTAATATGTTCTCACATGGCTCAGTTTGAAAACACTCCTGTGAGGTTTAGGTGCTAGAGAAATGGAGCATATTGTTGGTGAAGTATATGTGTAGTGAATAAAGTATATTTGACCAAATAATTTGAACATGGATTTCCCACTTTCTGCCTCAGTGTCTCTCTCTCTCTCTCTGTCTCTCCCCCCCCCAACCCTTCCTGTGTGTGCCTCTTCCGCTCTGTCTCTATTTTTCTCTCTCTCGCTATCTCAGCCTCTGTCTGTCTATCTGTCTCTCACTCTCTCCCTCTGTTTCACTCTCCTTGTGTGTGTGTCTCTCTCTCTCTTTCTGTGTGTCTCTCTCTGAGTCTTGCTCTCCTTGTGTGTGTGTGTCTCTCTCTGTGTCTCTCTCTCTCTCTCTCTCGCTCTGTCTGTCTCTCTCTCTTTCTGTCTCTCTGTCTGTCTCTGCCTCTCTCACTTTCTATGTCTCTCTCTCTATTTCTCTCTGTCTCTGCCTCTCTCTCTGTCTGTGTGACTCTCTCTGTCTCTGCCCCTCTGTCTGTCTGTCTGTTTCTCTGTCTCTGCCCCTCTCTCTCTGTCTCTCCCCCTCCCCCCGCTCAGTATTTTAGCTGCTCTCAGTCTGGTTTCCTGTTTCCACAATGCTCGGGGCCTCTCACTCTGACCCCGTGAGCTCTCTCCGCAGATGCTGCCTGACCTGCTGAGATTTTCCAGAACTTTCTGTTTGGCTTGCATTGCGTGGTGAAGGTGGGGGATGGGAAAGAAACAGAGAGAGAGAGAGAGAGAGAGGGACACAGAAAGAGACAGAGAAAACCAGAATGAAAGAGACACACACACATAAACACATACACAGATAGTGAGAAAGATAGAGACAGAAGGAGGGAAAGTGAGAGAGAGAGAAAGAGACAGATAGAGAGGAGAAAGAAAGACAGAGAGAGAGAGAGCAAGAGAGAGAGAGAGTTAAACTGAGAGAAAGCAAGATACAGAGAAAGAGAGTGAGGGAAACAGAGTGATAGACAGAGACTGAAGTAGAGAGAGAGACAGAGAGGGTGACAGAGAGAAAGAGAGGCACAGGATAGACAGTGAGACAGAGAGGGAGACAGACAAACAGCAAGAGACACAGAGTGATAGGCAGAGAAAGAGTGAGTGAGAGAGTCAAATGGGGCGATTTTGCCATCCCACTGCACTGGTATTTTAATAAGAGGTCTGACAACACAGCAAAGGGACTTTAACCTGGTGTTGTGAGACTTCTTACTTTGTTTACCCCAGTCCAACGCCGGCATCTCCACATCCTGGTATTTTAGCAGAGTGGTGGGCGATGTGAGGGATTCGGGCACAAGTTCTCACTGCGATAGTATCCGTCAGTGCTGGATTTCCGACAGGGAAAGTATTTAAATCAACATTTTAATATCAGTTAACTGTTATTAGTGGACCCGGGTCTCCAGGCCCGATAACATCTCTCTCCCTCCCCCCTCACCTTCACCAGGAGTATTTCACTCCAGCAGGGCCCAGACTAGCTCCCCACTTTTGGAGCACTGCGGTGAGGGGGTGGGGGTGTATTTGGGGCACCCCTGGGGGGGGGTTGGATGGTGGGTGGGATACCCCCTGGGCGTGGGTTCCTTGGCAATGTCAGCCTGTGCCCCAGCACTGCCCAAGGGTCAAAGTGCCAATGCCCAGAGGGCAATGTCCATCAGGCAATGGGCAGTGGCAAGAGGGGTGGGGCCTATGGGGAAGGGGGGGGGGGTAGCGGGTGATCGGTAGGGAAGGGGGTTCCAGCTGCCAATCTGTATTGGGACGGCGGAGGGGGGGAGGGCAGTGATTGGGGGCGGGCTGGAAAGGGGGGGGTTAGCTGAGGGGTGGGGGAGTGGGGCGGTCAGCCTGCTAGGGGAGAGTTCGGAACTGCGGTGGGGGGGGGTTATTATAACTGGAGAATCGGTTGAGGGGGGGGTTGGTGGGCCTGGTGACCATGGTAGGTGGGGGGGGGAGTATGGCTCGACGCTGGTCTGCAGGTGGTCAGGGGGCCAACGTTCGGGCTGTGGGGGAGCAGAGGGGTGGCGTTGCGGGAGTCGTGGGGCTGGCCAGCGTTCAGGAGGCTGATAACAGGGGCCAGTGCGCATACACCGATCTCAGCGCTGACCATTCGGCGTGTGCGCAGTGGCCCACTCAGCACGCTGGGTTCGGCCTCTCCAGCGGGAACAGGCCCCCCCCCCCCCGTCCGAGCTTTTAACAATACTCGCGCTGGTGACCTCTGCAGTGCACAGGATGCAGGAAACTCTTCTCTGAACTCCCAGTGAAAAAAAAAATCGTGAATTACTCCGGTTTTCCCATGAATATTTTTGGGAGGATTCTGGCCAAAGTGTGAGACAGACAGAGGCAGCGAGAGAGAGAGAGAGTGTGTGTGTGATGGACTGTGAGACAATGAGAGACAAAGACAAAGAGAGTGCAAGACTGAGAGTGATAGATAGAGAGAGGCACAGAGAGAGAGAGACGGAGAGTGAGCGACAAGAGAGACACAGAGAGAAAGGAGAGAATGACTGAGTGTGAGACAGAGATGGAACGGAATAGATAGACAGTCAGACAGACAAACAGAGCGAGGGACATACAGACGGACAGAGAGACCACACAACTCCACATTCCTGCCAACCCTGATAACCTCTCACCCCCTTGTTAATCAAAAATCTATCCAGCTCTGCCTTAAAAATATTCCATGACCCTGCTTCCGCTGCCTTTTGGGGAAGAGAGTTCCAGAGACGCCCCACCCTCTGAGACAAAACATTTCTCCTCCATCTCCGTCTTAAATGAGTGACCCCCCTTTATTTTTAAACAGTGACCCCTGGTTCGAGATTCTCCGTAAAAAGTCTGACAACACCAGGTTTTAGTCCAACCTATTTATTTGATAATATACTCACAAGCTTTCGGGGTTAGTCCCTTCGTCAGGTGTTGTCAGACTTTTTACTGTGTTTACGCCAGTCCAACGCCGGCATACCCACATCGAGATTCTCCCACAGGAGGAAACATCCTCTCCACATCCACCCTGTCAATACCCCTCAGGGGCTTACCATCTCTGAATCCCTCACTAAAAACATGCTGAGGGTTACCATGGACCTCACTTCCCTGACCCCCCAAAGCCTGTCCACACTGTACAAGTGTGGTGGAATATTCGTCACTTGCCTGGATGGGACAACATGCAAGAAGCTCAGCACCACACAGGACAAAACTGCCCACTTGATTGCTACCCCTTCCACAGATTTCACTCCCTCCACCATCTAAAAGATGCTTTGTAGCAACTCACTCAGGTTCCTGAGGCAGCACCTATCAAACCCACGACCACTTCCATCTAGCAGCAGATACCTGGGGACACCGGCACCTGGAGGTTCCTCTCCAAGTCTCTCACCATCTTGACTGGGAAATATATCGTCATTTCTTCAATGTCACTGAGTGAAAATCCTGGAACTCCCTCCCTGACAGCACTGTGGGTGTACCTACACCTCAGGGACTGCAGCAACCCAAGAAGGCAGCAGCTCACCACCACCTTCTCAAGGGCCAGTTAGGGATGGGGCTTATCCCAGACAGCAAGGCCCACATCACCTGACAAGTTAAAAGCAGCGTTTCAATCAATTTGCCGCGTACTCTTCGAATCTCCAGCGGGTACAACCCGAGCTTGTTGAACCTTTGCCCGTAAGACCACTCAATCCATTCAGGTTTTAGTTCAATCTACCTTCTCGGAACTTCTTCCAGTGCATTAAGATCCTTCCCTCGATAAGGAGATCAGTACGGTACATGGTACTCCACAACGCAGAATATCTTCACTTCCTTTCTTTTCTCCAGCCCATCCTGATTCCCTTTGGACCTGGAAGATGAACGTCTCCATCATTGAATCTCCCCTATCGATCGGGGACTTCCTTTCACCGTTGTCCCCACTCTGCCCTTGCTCACGCCTCGGACATTTTCCAGTCCCGTCGATAGGCAACTGGCCTGAGCTATTCACACTGTCTCCCTCACTCCACGCAACCTTCCCGATTTGCAAATAGTTTCTGGAATTTTCTCTCTCTGTTTCCCATGACATTCCGCTCTCAGTCATAAAATCATAGAATCCCTACAGTGTAGAAGGAGCCATTCAGCCCATCTCTACAACCTTACCCAGCACATATCCTCATAGCCCCCATGTATTTACTCTGCCAGTCCAGCTGGCACTGAGGGGCAATTTTAGCATGGCCAATCAACCTAACCAGCGCACCTTTGGACTGTGGGAGGAAGCCGGAGCACCCGGAGGAAACCCACGTAGATATGGGGAGAATGTCTTGGGCAACTTTCATATCATTGCTGCCCCCTGTCTCACTCTCACAACCTGGAGTTCCAGTTCCGTAGGATACACTCAGCGACGTTCAAGAGGGGAGATCGGGGATCTCAGGTCACTGCTTACAGAGATAGAGTTGTAGGGGCTGGAGGAGGTTACAGAGATAGGGAGGGTTGCCAGGGCTGTAGAAGATTACGGAGATAAGGGAGGTTGTAGAGACTGGAGGAAGAGAGAAGGAGGGTTGTAAGAGCAGATTAAAGAGATAGGGAGGATTGTAGGGATTTGTGGAGGTTACAGAGATAGGGAGGACTGTAAGGGCCTGAGGGGGATTCAGAGATAGGGAATATTTTAGGGCCTGGGGGAAGTCACAGAGATAGGGAAGGCTGTCAGACGCTGGAGGAGGTTACAAAGATAGGGAGGACTGTAGAGATTGGAGGAGGTTGCAGAGGTAGGCAGGACTGTAGGAGGTTATAGAGATAGGGATGGTTGTAGGAGCTGGAGGAGGTTACAGAGATAGGGAAGGTTGTAGGGGCTGGAGGAGGTTACAGAGATAGGGAAGGTTGTAGGGGCTGGAGGAGGTTACAGAGATTGGAAGGGTTGTAGGGGCTGAAGGAGGTTACAGAGATAGGGAAGGTTGTAGGGGCTGGAGGAGGTTACAGAGATTGGAAGGGTTGTAGGGGCTGGAGGAGGTTACAGAGATAGGGAAGGTTGTTGGGGCTGGAGGAGGTTACAGAGATAGGGAGGGTTGTAGGGGCTGGAGGAGGTTACAGAGATAGGGAAGGTTGTAGGGGCTGGAGGAGGTTACAGAGATAGGGAGGGTTGTAGGGGCTGGAGGAGGTTACAGAGATAGGGAAGGTTGTAGGGGCTGGAGGAGGTTACAGAGATAGGGAGGGTTGTAGGGGCTGGAGGAGGTTACAGAGATAGGGAAGGTTGTAGGGGCTGGAGGAGGTTACAGAGATAGGGAAGGTTGTAGGGGCTGGAGGAGGTTACAGAGATTGGAAGGGTTGTAGGGGCTGAAGGAGGTTACAGAGATAGGGAAGGTTGTAGGGGCTGGAGGAGGTTACAGAGATTGGAAGGGTTGTAGGGGCTGGAGGAGGTTACAGAGATAGGGAAGGTTGTTGGGGCTGGAGGAGGTTACAGAGATAGGGAGGGTTGTAGGGGCTGGAGGAGGTTACAGAGATAGGGAAGGTTGTAGGGGCTGGAGGAGGTTACAGAGATAGGGAGGGTTGTAGGGGCTGGAGGAGGTTACAGAGATAGGGAAGGTTGTAGGGGCTGGAGGAGGTTACAGAGATAGGGAAGGTTGTAGGGGCTGGAGGAGGTTACAGAGATAGGGAAGGTTGTAGGGGCTGGAGGAGGTTACAGAGATTGGAAGGGTTGTAGGGGCTGAAGGAGGTTACAGAGATAGGGAAGGTTGTAGGGGCTGGAGGAGGTTACAGAGATTGGAAGGGTTGTAGGGGCTGGAGGAGGTTACAGAGATAGGGAAGGTTGTAGGGGCTGGAGGAGGTTACAGAGATAGGGAGGGTTGTAGGGGCTGGAGGAGGTTACAGAGATAGGGAAGGTTGTAGGGGCTGGAGGAGGTTACAGAGATAGGGAGGGTTGTAGGGGCTGGAGGAGGTTACAGAGATTGGAAGGGTTGTAGGGGCTGAAGGAGGTTACAGAGATAGGGAAGGTTGTAGGGGCTGGAGGAGGTTACAGAGATTGGAAGGGTTGTAGGGGCTGAAGGAGGTTACAGAGATAGGGAGGGTTGTAGGGGCTGGAGGAGGTTACAGAGATAGGGAGGGTTGTGGGGCTGGAGATTACAGAGATAGGGAGGGTGGTAGGTGCTGGAGGAGGTTACAGAGCTAGGGAGTGTTGTAGGGATGTTGATTGATTTAAAAATCTGTATTTTGATCACTGTGTTTAATTTCTCTCATCCTCTCTCACTACCCACTGTGCTCGGTATGCTGCTATCGATCCTGAGCTCCTGCCTTTGTGAAAACAAATTTAGAAGGATATGAAAGGCCAAAAGCCAAGCAGAAAGTTCTGGAAAATCTCAGCAGGTCAGGCAGCATCTGCGGAGAGAGCTCAAGGGGTCAGAGTGAGAGGCCCCGAGCATTGTGGAAACAGGAAACCAGACTGAGAGCAGCTAAAATACCGAGCGGGGGGAGGGGGAGAGACAGAGACCGAGAGAGACACACAGATAGAGAGAGAGAGAAAGACACAGACACAGAGAGAGAGGCAGAGACAGAGAGAGAGAGATGTATAGACAGAGAGAGAGACAGAGAGAGAGAGAGAGGCAGAGAGAGACACACACACATATACGGAAAGAGGCAGAGACAGAGAGAGAGGCAGAGACACGGAGAGAGAGAGACACACACAGAGACAGAGGCAGAGAGAGAGGCAGAGACAGAGAGAGAGACACACAGACAGAGAAAGAGGCAGAGATAGAGAGAGAGAGGGGGAGTGATAGACAGAGAGACACAGAGAGAGACAGAGATACAGAGAGTGACAGAGGCACAGAGACAGAGAGCAAAACAGAAAGAGGCAGAGACTGAGGGAGACAGAGAGAGAGAGAGAGAGACACTGATAAGGGAGGGAGAGGGAGAGACACCGACAGAGAGAGGAAGAGAGGCACCGACGGAGAGAGACAGAGACACACACTGACAGAAAAAGAGATACCCTGACAGAGAGAGAGAAAGTGAGAGACACCAACAGAGAGAGAGAGACATTAACACAGAGAGTGAGAGAGAGACATCAGCAGGGAGTGTTACAGTGAGAGAGACAAAGAGAGACAGAAATTGAGAGAATGAGACGGAGAGAGAGGTACAGTGAGAGAGGGAGATAAAGAGACAGAAAGGAAGAAAGAGAGAGACAGGGAAGGAGGGAGCGAGAGAGAGGGAGAGAGACAGAGAGGAAGAGACTGAGAGAGAAAGAGAGACAGGAAGAGACAAAGAGGGAGGGAGAGAGAGAAAGAGAGCGAGTGTGTGAGCCAGATAGAGACAAAATACAAGAGAGAATGAGTGAGAGACAGAGTTAGAGAGAAATTGAGAAAGATAGACAGGGACAGACTGAGAGCTGTACGGAGAGAGAGAGAAAGAGATGAGGGAGAAACAGAGAGAGAAAGAGATACAGAGAGAGATAGACAGAGTGAGACAGAGAGAGATACACAGACAGAGAGAGAAACAGAAAGAGACAGAGAGAAATAGAGAGACAATGTGCGACAGAGGTACAGAGACAACAGAGAAAGGTATAGTGGGCAGAGTGTGAGAGAGTATGCATGAGAGTTAGAGAGGAAGAGAGATATAGGGAGACAGAGCGAGAGTCAGACAGACACAGTGAGAAACACAGGCAGAGAGAGATGCAGAGAAGAGATAGAATCATGGAATCCCTACAGTGCACAAGGAGGACATTGGGCCCATTTAGCCTGCACCAACAATAATCCCACCCAGGTCCTATTTGATCTCCTGATATTAAGGGACAATTTAGCATGGCCAGTCTATTTTGGAGTGTGGGAGGAAACAGAGCACCCAAAGGAAATCCACACAGACACAGAGAGAATGTGCAAACAGACAGTTATCCAAGGCCGGAATTAAACTGGGGTCCCTGCTGCTGTGAGGCAGCAGTGCTAACCACTGTGCCACCATGCTGCCCACAGATAGAGACAGAGGGATAGACAGAGCGAGATGGACAGAGAGAGAGAGAGAGAAAGCCAGAAAGAGAAGTGCAGTATAGGGAGATACAGTTAAGCAGAAAGGGACATAAAGAGACTGGACGTGAGAGAGGGACAGATTGAGATCGATAAAAGAGAGACAGAAAGATAGAGAAAAAGTGAGATAAAGACAAATAGTCATTCACGCACTCTCACTCTGCCTCCCTCTGTGTCTACCTGTTTTACTTCTTTCTCAAACTCACTGTCAGTCCCTGGTTCTGTGTATCCCGTTCTCCTCTCAGTTTCTGTGTTTGTCTCTGGATCCCCTCCCTCTCTCTCTCTCTCTCTGTCACACACAGCTTCTCCCAATCTCACTTACCCTGGCTTAACGGCTGTTTCGCTCTCCTCACTGGCTGCCTGCCCTCAGTCTCCTGAAACACAACCCTGTTATTCCGTCGTTTCTGGCTCATTCTGTGACCTCTCGTTCCCTCACCTTTCCCACCATCCCTCTCTCGCCAGCACATTCCTGTTGTGTTTGCTGAATCTCAGTGTTTGCACTTTTCCAACCCCCCACCCCATCCTGTATTTCAGGACTGACTCAGGGAAAAAAATCTATCGGACAGCGGTCGTTCACTCTTAGCAATCTTGTTCCCTGTTCTTCACACACTTCCCCTTAATCTCCTCACACTTTACACACATCTACCCAAAAGTTGATGTTTGTAGACATTTCCCAACTCCTGCCCTTTAATACAAACTCTGTGATTCACAGATCTATTCATGTATATCCCTGTTCCCAACCACAGAAGTTACTTCTATGATCCCGTTATTTCCAAACATTTCCTTCTTTCCTAGATCTACACATTCCCTTCATCACAATTACTTTCGCCATGTTCCTTCATCCCTGATCTTCTCAGATGCATCCTCCACCTTTTCAGATAGTCACTTATTTCTCCCAGTTTACATACTTCCTTTAATTTCTCCCATGTTCGCAATCTCCCTTATTCCTGTCACGCATTACAAACTTCCTTTTAAACTTCTGACTCATTACACGCTCTCCCTAATTCCTCTCATTCAATACGCACTCATTTCAAACTCTCCTTCATTCCTCTCTTTTATTACACACCCTTGATTATTCCTCTTCCTTATTACACACAGCCCGTTATTCTTCTCGCCCATTACATACCCTTATTTCTCTCACCTGTTGTACCTGTTGCACAGTCTGTTTTAACCCTTATACGGCGGACAAATAATTACAAGTAGACATCTTGTTAGTGTAACCAATATTTATTTAAACCCACACAATCAATAATCACCCACCCACCCAACAATAAGTTATCTTACAGAAAATACTAAAATTCAAGTCCAATACAAGACTTTGACTTCACTTTGCATGACTGACAAGCAGATATTGGCCTTTATCTGTGCGCTGGTCTCGGTCACCCTCTGCGTAGCCTGGTCCTTTGGTCTGGTCTGGCACTCAGGCCCTGGTCTTCCTTCCTTCTCGGGTGTGGTGGCTCTCCTCATGCTGGCAATGCTGGCATCATTGTAGCTCATTTGTGGGGTCAGAGAGAGAGAGAGAGAGATTCTTGGTTGCGTGGGGTCCTTAATTATGCTGGCTGCTTTGCCGAGGCAATGGGAAGTGTAGACAGAGTCAATGGATGGGAGGCTGGTTTGCGTGATGGAGTAGCCATCGTTCACAACTCTTTGTAGTTTCTTGCATTCTTAGGCAGAACAGGAGCCGTACAAAGCTGTGATACAACCAGAAAGAATGCTTTCTATGGTGCATCTGTAAAAGTTAATGTGAGTCATAGTGGACATGCTAAATTTCCTTAGCATCCTGAGAAAGTACAGGCATTAGTGGGCTTTCTTAACCCATGCAGAGACCAGGACAGGTTGTTGATGCTTAGGACACCTAGAAACTTGAAGCGCTCAACCATTTCCACTTTGTCCCTATTGATGTGGACAGGGGCATGTTCTCCACTACGCTTCCTGACGTCAATGATATCTCCTTTGTGTTGTTGACATTGAGGAAGAGATCATTGTTGTCACACTAATTCATCGGATTTCTTTCCTGTACTCCATCTGATCATTGTTTGAGATCTGAGCCACTAAAGTGGTGTCATTGGCAAACTTAAGAAGTGAGTTGGAGGGGAATTTGGCCACTCAAGCATATATGTATAAGGAGGGGGCTGAGAATACAGCCCTTGTGGGCCACCGGTGTTGAGGATGGTCGTGGAGGAGGTTTTATTGCCGATCCTTACTGATTGTGGAGTGTGAGTTAGGAAATTTAGGATCCAGTCGCAGGAGGAGGTGCCGAGGCCACAGAGTTTGGAGATGAGTTTTGTGGGAATAATAGGCTGAGATGGAATCAAAAAATAGGAATCTGACATAGGTGTCTTTGTTATGGAGGTGTTCCAGGCTTGAGTGCAGAGCCAGGGGGATGGCATCTGCTGTGGACCTGTTGTGGCAGTAGGTAAACTGTAGTGGATCCAGGTAGTCCAGGAGGCTGGACTTGACTTGTACCATGACTAACCTTTCGAAACACTTCATAATGATAGAGATCAAAGCCACTGGCCGATAGTCATTAAAGCTTAGTTTTTCTTAGGTACTGGGATGTCGGTCATCTCCTTGAAGCAGATTGTTGTAAAGAGAGATTGAAGATGGCTGCGAACACCCCCACCAGCTGGTCCGCGCAGGATCTGAGTGCCCACCCAGGTACCCCATCCAGGAGTTGACTTTCGAGAAGGCTGATTTGATGTCTGTGATGGTGAGCTCAGATACAAGTTCGGCTGAGGTTTCCAGGCTGGAAGGTGTGCTCTCTCCGACCTCTTGTTCAAAGCACGTATAGAATGTGTTAACCTCATCGGGGACAGGTATAGTGGTGTAGCGATTTTACAGCCTTCATCCTATAGCCTGTTGGGTCTTACAGACCTTGCCACAGTGGGCAGGGGTCTATGTGGATAGCTCACGGTCCTAGCTTGGTCTGACCTTTTATAATCTCCGTACACCGTATCTGGATGTCTTGTATAGGTCAGTGCCACCTGACTTGAAAACCTCAGACCTGGACTTCAGCAAGCATTGGATGTCCCTGTTCATCCGAGGCTTCTGGTTGGAGAGCACACAGATTTGCTTCTTAGACATATTGATTCCTCTGTTCCTTTCACTGATTATATACTCTCTGATTGCTGTAATTCATTACACGCTCTCCCTTAATCCTCTCACTCATTACACACTCTCGCTTAATCCTCTTACTCATTACACACTCTCACTTAATCCTCTCACTCATTACATACACTCACATAATCCTCTCACTCATTACACACTCTCACTTAATCCTCTCACTCATTACACCCTCTCACTAAATCCTCTCACTCATTACACACTCTCACTTAATCCTCTCACTCATTATACACTCTCACTTAATCCTCTCACTCATTACACACTCTTACTTAATCCTCATAGTCATCACACACTTTCATTTAATCCTCTTAATCATTATACACTTTCACGTATTCGTCTTACTCATTACACAGTCTTGCTTAATCCTCTTACTCATTACACACTCATTTAATCCGCTTACTCATTGCACACTCTCGCTTAATCCTCTCACTCATTACACACTCTCATTTAATCCTCTTATTCATTACACACTCTCACTTAATCCTCTCACTCATTACACACTCTCACTAAATCCTCTCACTCATTACACACTCTTATTTAATCCTCTTGCTCATTACACACTCTCACTTAATCCTCTCACTCATTACACACTCTCGCTTAATCCTCTTACTCATTACACTCTCTCACTTAATCCTCTTACTCAGTACACACTCTCACTTAATCCTCTCACTCATTACATACTCTCACTTAATCCTCTCGCTCATTACACACACTCGCTTAATCCTCTTACTCATTACACACTCTCACTTAGTCCTCTCACTCATTATACACTCTCACTTAATCCTCTCACTCATTACACACTCTTACTTAATCCTCATACTCATCACACACTTTCATTTAATCCTCTTAATCATTATACACTTTCACGTATTCTTCTTACTCATTACACACTCTTGCTTAATCCTCTTACTCATTACACACTCTCATTTAATCCGCTTACTCATTGCACACTCTCGCTTAATCCTTTCACTCATTACACACTCTTGCTTAATCCTCTTACTCATTACACACTCTCATTTAATCCGCTTACTCATTGCACACTCTCGCTTAATCCTCTCACTCATTGCACACTCTCACTAAATCCTCTCACTCATTACACTCTCTCATTTAATTCTCTCACTCATTACACACTCTCACTTAATCCTCTCACTCATTACATACTCTCACTTAATCCTCTTACTCATTACACACTCTCCTTTAATCCTCTTACTCATTACACACTCTCACTTAATCCTCTAACTCATTACACTCTCTTACTTAATCCTCTCACTCATCACACACTCTCACTTAATCCTCTTACTCATTACACACTTTCACGTGTTCTGCTTACTCATTACACACTCTTACTTAATCCTCTTACTCATTGCACACTCTCATTTAATCCGCTTACTCATTACACACTCTCGCTTAATCCTCTCATTCATTACACACTTTCGCTTAATCCTCTTACTCATTACACACTCTCACTTCATCCCCTCACTCATTGCACACTCTCACTTAATCTTCTCACTCATTACGCTCTCTTACTTAATCCTCTTACTCATCACACACTTTCATTTAATCCTCTTACTCATTACACAGTTTCACGTATCCTTCTTACTCATTACACACTCTTACTTAATCCTCTTACTCATTACACACTCTCACTTAATCCTCTCACTCATTACACACTCTCATTTAACCCTCTTACTCATTACACACTCTCACTTAATCCTCTCACTTATTACACACTCACTTAATCCTCTCACTCATTACACACTCTTACTTAATCCTCTCACTCATTACGCTCTCTTACTTAATCCTCTTACTCATCACACACTCTCATTTAATCCACTTTCTCATTGCACACTAAGAGGATTAAGCGAGAGGATTAAGGGAAAGTGTAATGAGTAAAATGATTAAGCGAGACTCATTACACACTTTCCCTTAATCCTCTCACTCATTACACACCCTCACTCAATCCTCTTACTCATTACACACTCTCACTTAATCCTCTCACTCATTACACACTCTCACTTAATCCTCTCACTCATTACACACTCTCACTTAATCTTCTCACTCATTACGCTCTGTTACTTAATCCTCTTACTCATCACACACTTTCATTTAATCCTCTTACTCATTACACACTTTCACGTATCCTTCTTACTCATTACACACTCTTACTTAATCCTCTTACTCATTGCACACTCTCATTTAATCCGCTTTCTTATTGCACACTAAGAGGATTAAGCGAGGGGATTAAGGGAAAGTGTGTAATGAGTAAGAGGATTAAGCGAGACTCATTATACACTTTCCCTTAATCTTCTCACTCATTACACACTCTCACTCAATCCTCTTACTCATTACAGATTCTCACTTAATCCTCTCACTCATTGCACACTCTCACTTAATCCTCTCACTCATTACACACTCTCACTCAATCCTCTCACTCATTACACACTCACTTAATCCTCTCACTCATTACACACTCTCACTCAATCCTCTCACTCATTACACACTCTCACTTAATCCACTCACTCATTACACACTCACTTAATCCTCTTACTCATTTCACTTGAAAGGAACAACTGTAAAATATTTGGAAGAAGGGAGTAAGCATGGACGGAGGGTGTGAAAAGGGTGTGAGCAGGGACTGCCGTGTACTGATTTAAGGGAGAATCCGTGAAGAGAGAAGGATGAACAAAAGTGTGAAATCAGCGCTGGGAAGAAGGGAGCATGTTTAAAGAGCAGTGTAAAAGAAGATGTGTCTTGAATAAGGATATACGAGGGATTGTGTGTGTCAAAGAGAGCAGGAGTGTGAGAAATGAACAAGAGAATAAGTCAATGTGTCAAAAGGGTGCGAGAAATAAGGGAGGGTGTGTAATGTGTGAGAAGAATAAGGGAGAGAGTGTAATGAGCTGAAGGAATATGGAAGAGTTTGTAATGAGGAAGAGGAATATGGGAGAGTGTGTAGTGTGTGAGAGGCATGAGAGAGTACCTTCATTCTCAGCTTTGCATACATTCTTCCCTCCCACTTTACACATACCCCCCGAATCCATATTCTTTACATGAACTCCCTTAATCCCCTTGATCTTTTCAGACCATCTTCAATCCCTTTGTACTATACATATGTTCCGTTTACTTTCTGTCTTCACAGACACCCTTTCTCCTTGCATTTTGCACATAGTCCCTTATTCCCTTTGCTTTTTATGCACACTCCCTTATTCCCTCACTCATTTCATATGCTCCCTTAGTCTCCTTGTTCCTTACGTGCACTCCCTTATTCTGCTTACACTTTCACAAAACTCCTTTGTAGCTCTTGCTCTTTACACACACTCCCTTATACCCTTCATTCTTTCAACACACTCCCTTATTTCCCTTACACTTTGCACATATTCCCTTATATAGTTTACTCTTTGCACACACTCCCTTATTCACTTCACTCTTTCCACACTTCCTTATAGCCATGTTTCTAAAAGCCCGCTGTTTGCCGCCTCTTATTCCCTGGACTTTAACACATGGTCACTTTTTGTCAGGTCAAGAGAGTGTGGGGAGAAGGGAGAAAGGAACGTGTGAATAGAGTAGGGAAACGTGCGGGGTATATAGATAGGGAGGTAAGGGAGTGTGTGTAAAAAGCAGCAGACTGAAGGAACATGCAAAACGGTGAGGGGAATCTGTGGGAATGAAGAAGTGTGTGAACATAACAAGTGAATGGAGTAAGGAAGCGTGCCTATCGAGTAGAGTGAAAGAGGGAGCATGCATAAATGATAATGTGTGAAAAGGGGAATGGAGCATGTCATTCTTATTTAGTCCTACAGCACTTTATACACACACTTCCTTATTCTCACCATTTGTAAAACATGCTCCATACCATTTTCACACACACTCCCTAATTCCACTTTTTCTGTACACACGTTCTCTAACTCCAACTGCTAGTTACACAAACTCTCTAATTCCACTCTCTATTTACACATGCTCCCTAATTCCACTCTCTATTTACACACACTCCCTAATTCCACTCTCTATTTACACACACGCCCTAATTCCATTCTCTATTTACACACACCCACTAATTCCACTCTCTATTTACACACGCTCTCTAATTCCACTTTCTATTTACACACACTCCCCAATTCCACTTTCTACTTACACACACTCCCTAATTCCACTCTCCATTTATACACATTCTCTAATCCCACTTTCTACTTGCACACACTCCCTAATTCCACTTTCTATTTACGCATGCTCCCTAATTCTACTCTCTCTTGACATATATTCTCGAAATTCAACCTCTATTTACACACACTCCCTTATCCTACTCCCAGAAGAGAAACCGCTGGAAAATCTCAGCAGGTCTGGCAGCGTTTCTAAGGAGAGAAAAGAGCTGACAGTTCGAGTCCAGATGACCTTTTGTCTAAAAGGCATAGAAAGTGGGAGATATTTACACTGCAGGATGAGGGAGTGAAAGATGAGTCATCGCCACAGAATCCAGGGGAAAAGACTGCTAATGACAGTCCACAGAGAGAATAAAAGGTGTGAATGGCCAAACGGCAGAGAAACTGTAAAATGTGACAAATGGAGATGCTGGGGGAAGGTGGTGGGGTGGGGGGAAGATGGGAAGAGGTAAAAATTAGAAAAATGGAAGCAAAGGAGGAGCAAAGGGAAGGGAAGGGGATAAAGTGTGGGGAAAGAGTTTGGGGGGGAAGAAACATTAAGAAAGACAATAAAGAAATAAAAGGTAGAGAACAATAAAAATGTTTGAAATAAAATAGAGTGAAAACAAAAGGGTCAAAGTAGGGTTGAGCAAATCGACTGAAGCTGTTGAATTCGATGTTGAGGCTGTAAAGTGCCTGGAAGATGAGATGCTGTTCCTCCAGTTTGCGTTGAGCTTCACTGGAACATTGCAGCAAGCCAAGGACAGACTTGAGGGCATGGGAGCAGGATCGTGTGTCAAGATGGCAAGGCAACCGGAAGGTCAGGCTCCTGATTGTGTACAGACCGAAGGTACTCAGCAAAGCAATCACCCAGTCTATGCTTGGTGTCCCCGACACAGAAAAGACCACACTGGGAGCAGAGAACGCAATAGACCAAATTGAAAGAGGTGCAGGTGAAATGCGACTTAACCTGGAATGAGTGTTTTAGACCTTGGACAGTAAGCATAGAAGAGGTAAAAGGACAGGTGTCACACCTTCTGTGATTGCATGGGAAGATGCCATGAGTTACAGGAGACGTACTACTGGAAAGACGTGGAGACTCTGGAGAGAGTGCAGAGGAGGTTTACCAGGATGCTGCCTGGTATTGAAGGACTGGGTTATGAGGAAAGATTGAGCAAATTGGGGCTGTTTTCCCTTGAAAGACGGCAGCTGAGGGGAGATCTAATAGAGGTATATAAGATTATGAAGAGTATAGATAGAGTAAATAGTGGTAAGCTTTTTCCTTTTCATAACACACAGTACAAGGGGCATCCTAACTCTTCGGCCGACTGACCCATGATCAATGCTGTTCACATGGAACCCTTCTCCACTTCGACCTTCAAAGTTCTCGTTTGAATATTTGCTAGTACCACGGACTTAGGGTGAGAGGGGAGAGGTATAACACGGATGTTAGAGGGAGGTTTTTCACACAGAGGGTAGTGGGGGTATGGAATGCTCTGCCAAGCAAGGTGGTGGAGGCAAACACGCTGGAGTTGTTTAAGAGTAACTTAGACAGGCACATGAGTGGGTTGGAGATGGGAGGATATCGGAGATTGTTTTAAATAAGGTTTATTAGCATTGGGTAATGTATAAGGATGTGGAATGATAATAATGTTTTTCTCTTTAATTCGCAGGTTTTAAGTCTGTCCGCCTTGTTGTCCAACGAGGGGCATACACGCGATGGGTCGTACTTGGGCTGCTCTTGAAAGTTCGAGATTGGCCTAGTGCTTCATGTCGTTAGTGTGTGCTTAAACTGGACCAGATACTGGGCAACACGACAGCTCAGTGACCATCACTGATTGCTGTGCAGACACATGGATTTGGGCCGGTGTCTGTGGGAGTTTGCGCATTCTCCCCGTGCTTGCGTGGGTTTTCTCCGGGTGCTCCGGTTTCCTCCCACACCCCAAAGTTAGGCTGATTGGAGGTGATAAATTGTCCCTAAATTAGTTTTCCTTCAATGTGGATGGCCATAAACAATAGATAAGGGTCATGGGTGGAGAGGGGACTGGTAATGTTAAAATGGCGGCGCGGGCTCATTGGGCCGAAGAGCCTGTTTCCCGGGCTGATTTTGTTCTTTGTTCTATTGTGGAGGAGTGGACTAGGTTATCCTGGAGGAACAGTCGCTACGGAATGCTGACAGGCTGAGTGAAGGGAAGATATGTCTGGTGGTGGAATAACATTGGAGTTGGCGAAAGTGGCAGAGGATTATGTTTTACATGCGATGGGTGGGAGGGTGAAATGTGAGAACAAGGGTGACTCTATCCTTGTTCAGGGAGGGAGAGGAGGGGTTGCAGGTTAAGGCGCAGGAGATGGACTGCACGCTGTTGAGGGCCAAGATAATTTGTTTTTATCCCTTATTCTACTCTCGATTTACACACACTCCCTAATTCCACTCATTATTTACACACACTCCCTAAATCCACCATCTATTGAGACACACTCCCTAATCCCACTCTCTCCATTTACACCTACTCCCTAATTCCACTGTCTATTTAGACACACTCCCCAATTCCACTCCCTATTTACACTCACTCCCTAATTCTACTCACTATTTATACACACTCCCTGATTCCATTCTCTATTTATACATACTCCATTAATCCATTCTCTCCTATTGCACACGTTCTCTAATTACACTCTGTATTTACTGACACTCCCTAAATGCACCCTCTATTCACACACACTGTGTTATTCCACCCTCTTTACATACAATTCCTAATTCCATGCTCATTTTACAGATGCTCCCTAAATCCACTCTCTATTTACACAATCCCTACTCCAATCCCTAATTACACATGCTCCATAATTACACTCTCTTTTTACAAACACCCCCTAATTCCACATTCTCTTTACAAACACCCAATATTCTACACAATATTTACACACAATCCCTCATTCCACTGTGTCTATTTGCACCCTAATTCTACTCTCTCTTCACACATATTCACTAATCCAGATTCTCATAACACAAGCTCTCTAATTCCACACCTTCCCTAACTCGACACAGTTTATATACACACACTCCCTAAATCCATTCTCTCTATTTACACACACTCCCTAAATCCATTCTCTCTATTTACACATACTCCCTAATTCCACTCTCTCTATTTACACACACTCCCTAATTCCACTCTCTATTTACGCACACTATTTAATTCCACTCTTAATTGACACACGCTCCCTAATTCCACTCTTGTTTTACACAAACTCCCTGATTCCACACCCTATTTACACACACACTCCTTAAATCCACTAGCTCTATATACCTGCTCCCTAATTACACTCCCTATTTACACAAAATCTCTGATTCATCTATTTACACACAGTCCTTAATTCCATGCTCTCTCTTGACACACATTTCCCAATTCCACTCACTATGGCCACATGCTTCATTTTAATGCTCTCTATTTACATACATGCCCTCATTTCACATATTATTTACACCAACTCCCTAATTACTCTATTTACATACAAACCCTGATTCCACACTCTATTTACACCCAATCTCTAATTGCACTTTCTATTTACACATGCTCCCTAACTCCACTCACTATTTACACACACGCCCTAATTCCTGTCTCTGTTTATACATACTCCCTAATTTCACTAACCACTAATATTTACATATTCTCACTATTTACATATTCTCACCATTTACATATTCTCACCATTTACATATTCTCATTAATTCCACTCCACAATCCCTATTTTCACATGGTCCCTAATTCCACTGTCTATTTACACACTCTTTAATTCCACCCTTAATTGACACACGCCCCCTAATTCCACTCTAGTTTTATACGCACTCCCTGATTCCACTCTCTCTATTTACACACACCCTAAATCCACTCTATATTGATTGCACGTCCTAAATTTACTCTGTATTTACACATACTCGCTAATTCTACTTTATCCTTAACCATACTTCCTAACTGTACCCCTCACTACACAAGCTCTCTAATTTGTCTCTCAATTTGCACACAATCCTGAATTATTTATACACATTCCCTAATTCCACATTCTGTTTACACACACACATTAAGACTCTATTTGCAGACACACCCTAACTCCACTCTCCATTTTCATCCACCCTCTATTTACACACACCCTAACTCCACCCTCTATTTACACAGGCTCTGAAATCATACTCGCTATATACGCATGCTCCTAAATCCACACTCTATTCACACACAGTCCCTAATTTCAGTCTCTATTTACACATATTAATTCCTCTTTTGATTTACAAACACTCCCTTATGAGAGGATGTTTTTTTTCCCCATGGATCGTAGGAGACTTAGGGGTGATGTTATAGAGGTCTATAAAATAATGAGGGACATAGATCAGTTAAATAGTCAATATATTTTCCCAAAGGTAGGGGAGAATAAAACTAGAGAGTGAGAGGGGAGAGATACGAATGGAGCCAAAGGAGAATTTTTCTCACACAGATTTTACCTATCGGAGGCTAAGGGCTGGATCTGGGTGTGATACGGATCTGAGCCCGGAATCCTCGTTCCAGCGTTGCCCATACGCTTTTTGCCGTCTCCAATCCGGTCTGCGCTGTGGGCGGGGCTTAGTGTTGCCGGAATGATTGGAGCTCTGAACTGCGCATGCGCAGTTCGAAAAAAATCTGAAACAGCGCTTGTACTCGTTAGAGTTTAGAAGAATGAGGGGAGATCTCATTGAGACGTATAAGATGATGAATGGGATGGATAGGATAGAGGTGGAGAGACTCTTCCCGCTCAAAAAAGACAGTAGGACTAGGGGGCACAGCCTCAAGATAAAGGGGGGGGGCGGTTTAGAATGGAGTTGAGGAGGAACTTCTTCACTCAAAGGGTGGTGAATCTCTGGAATTCTCTGCCCGTTGAAGTGGTGGAGGCTGCCTCGCTAAATATTTTTAAGAAGCGGGTTGATGGGTTTTTGATAAGAGAGGGGATTAAGGGTTATGGGGAGAGGGCGGGAATGTGGAACTGAGCCACGACAGATCAGCCATGATCTTATTGAATGGCGGGGCAGGCTCGAAGGGCTAGATGGCCTACTCCTGCTCCTATTTCTTATGTTCTTATGTTCTTATGTCCAGGCGTGAAAGACAAAAGGCAAAAATAGCAGAGAGAGCCGGGGCCCGGGGTGGGGGAGGGGGTGGCGAGTTGGGGGGGGGGGGGGCTGCGGGTGGGGGAGGGTGAGGTGGGGGGGTGATGAGCCGTGATTGGACACCCCTGGATCAGACTGCCCCCCCCCCGGTGGGAGGCACCCCCCCGCCCCCAGTCAGAACCCCCCCCCGCCGCGATCAGACTCCCCCCCCCCAACACCTCGAGATCAGACTCCTCCCAGGGAGGCAGCCCCCCCACCCCGCAATCAGACCCCCGCCCAACACCCCACCCCTGAGAGGCACGCCCCCCCCCAAGGGCACAGCACACTGCCAACCTACCTGGAGCGCTGCTCTCCCTCCACCATCCTTCTTACTGCACTCGTTGGACAGCCTGCAGCACCTTCCTGGCCTTCCACTGGCATCTGCGGGAGTTGGGGGGGGGGTGGGTGGGCTCAGATGGATCTCTGTTTTTTTGTGGGGGGGGTTGGGGGGCGGTGGGGAGGGTGGAGGATGGGGGTGCGGAGGATGGGCTTGGGAGAATCTCCACCCTCCCCCCTCAACCAGAGATCCACCTGAGCTACCTCCTGGAGGAGTCTGATCGGGAGGGGGCGCGGGGGGGGTGGTGCTGCCTCGCAGTGGGGTCTAACTGGGGGGGGGGGGGGTCTGCCAGGGGGGCCCTGCCTCCCGGGGGGGGGGATGTCGGATCACGGGGGGGGGGGTCTGCCGGGGTGGTTAGGGCGTTCGAAGAGGATGGGCTTCAGAGGTTCCCCTGCAGAACAGGAATTCACTTTGGATTTTTATTCTGCAGATTGATAACAACACGGATCCGGTACGGATCGCTAATGCATTTAAATCACCCCGATTGGGGTGTGGACCAGATCCGCGCCCGAATCAGGTACCGGTAAAGGCGTGATCTGCTCGGACTTGGGTGCAGATCGCGTTACAGGACCGACGCCCGAATTTAAAATCAGGCCCAGAGTGTGGTGTTTGTGGAACAAGCTCCAAAGGTACTAGTAGAGGCAGACACAATTTTGTCTTTTAAAAGCATTTAGACAGTTACGTGGGTAGGATGGGTACAGAGGAATATGGCCAAATGCAGGCAATTGGGACGAGCGTAATGGTAAAAACTGGGCGGCATGGACAAGCTGGGCTGAAGGGCCTATTTCCATGCTGTAAACCTCTGTGACTCTATGTCCACACTCTATTTACACACGCTCCCTAATTGTTTACTCTAGTCACTCATGCTCTATAATTCCTCTTTGCAATTATACACACTTCCAAATTCCATCTCTCTTTATTCACACTTTGCTCTTCCACCCATCTTTTACGCACACCCTTATTCCACACAGTTTTTACACACACTCTATATTTACACTCATTCCATCATTCCACTCCCTCGTTACACACACTCCCTATTCCACTCTCTATTTACACACATTCCCTAATTCCTATATCTATTTACACACATTCCCTAATCCCACTCTCTACTAACACACTCCCTAATTCCACACTCAATTTACACACGTTCCCTAATTCCACTCTCCATTTACACACACTCCCTAATTCCACTTTCCATTTACACATGCTCCCTAATTCCAATCTTTATTTCCACACATTCCCTAATCCCACTCTCTACTAACACACACTCCCTAACTCCACACTCAATTTACACATGTTCCCTAATTCCACTCTCCATTTACACATGCTCCCTAATTCCAATCTTTATTTACACACATTCCCTAATCCCACTCTCTACTAACACACACTCCCTAATTCCACACTCAATTTACACATGTTCCCTAATTCCACTCTCCATTTACACATGCTCCCTAATTCCAATCTTTATTTACACACATTCCCTAATCCCACCCTCTACTAACACACACTCCCTAATTCCAATCTTTATTTACACACACTCACTAATTCCACTCTCTCTTAACACATCCTCCCTTATTCAACCCAATCTTTACACACATTTCCTAATTCCTATGTCTATTTACACACACTCCTTAATCCCATTCTCTTTTTACACATCCTCCCTTATTCAACCCAATCTTTACACACATTCCCTAATTCCTATGCCTATTTACACACACTCCCTAATCCCACTCTCTTTTTACACACACTCTTTTGATTTACAAATACTCCCTATTTCCACTCTGTACAGATGCTCCCTAAATCCACTCTCTCTTTATACACACTCCCTAACTTAATCAGAGAATCATTGAATCCATACAGTGCAAGAAGGATGCCATTTGGCCCATCAAGTCTGCACCGATAACAATCCCACCCAGGCCCTATCCCCTTAATCCCACATATTTACTCTCCGAATCTCCCTGACACTAAGGGCCAATTTAGCACGGCCAATCATAAGAACATAAGAACATAAGAAATAGGAGCAGGAGTAGGCCATCTGGCCCTTCGAGCCTGCCCCGCCATTCAATAAGATCATGGCTGATCTGTCGTGGCTCAGTTCCACTTTCCCGCCCTCTCCCCATAACCCTTAATCCCCTCTCTTATCAAAAACCCATCAACCCGCTTCTTAAAAATATTTAGCGAGGCAGCCTCCACCACTTCAACGGGCAGAGAATTCCAGAGATTCACCACCCTTTGAGTGAAGAAGTTCCTCCTCAACTCCGTTCTGAACTGCCCCCCCTTTATCTTGAGGCTGTGCCCCCTAGTCCTACTGTCTTTTTTGAGCGGGAAGAGTCTTTCCACCTCTATCCTATCCATCCCATTCATCATCTTATACGTCTCAATGAGATCTCCCCTCATTCTTCTAAACTCTAACGAGTACAAGCCTAGTTTATTCAGCCTCTCCTCATAGCTCAACCCCCTCAACTCCGGTATCAGCCTAGTAAACCTCCTCTGCACTCCCTCCAAGGCCAAAATATCCTTGCGCAGGTGCGGCGCCCAAAACTGCACACAGTACTCCAGCTGCGGCCTCACCAATGCCCTATACAGCTGCAGCAAGACCTCCCTACTTTTATATTCAATCCCCCTCGCTATGAAGGCCAGCATCCCATTCGCCTTCCTGACCACCTGCTGCACCTGCAGGCTGGGTTTTTGCGACTCATGCACAAGGACCCCGAGGTCCCTCTGCACCGTCGCCTGCTGCAGTTTTTCGCCACGTAAGTAATAGTCCTTCCTACCATTCTTCCTACCAAAGTGGACCACCTCACACTTGCCAACATTAAATTCCATTTGCCATTTCCTGGCCCATTCGCCCAGCCTATCTAGATCCTTCTGCAGACTCTCCACACCCTCCGCACAATTTGCCTTTCCCCCAATCTTGGTGTCATCAGCAAATTTCGACACCCTACACTCGGTTCCCTCCTCCAGATCATCTATATAAATGGTAAATAGCTGAGGCCCCAGCACCGACCCCTGGGGCACCCCACTAGTCACCAACCGCCAATCCGAATAGCACCCATTGACCCCCACTCTCTGCCTCCTATTTGACAACCAATCCTCTATCCACGCTAACACCCTACCCCCAACTCCATGTCCTCTGACCTTCTGCAGTAACCTCTTGTGAGGTACCTTATCAAACGCCTTCTGAAAATCCAGAAAGACCACATCCACCGGCTCTCCTCTATCCACCGCCCTAGACACATCCTCATAGAACTCCAGTAAATTGGTCAGACACGACTTCCCTTTAATGAAACCGTGTTGCGTCTGCCCTATCAAGCAATTCCCTTCAAGATGCCTCGCAATTTCCTCCTTAATGACGGATTCTAACATTTTACCTACCACAGACGTTAAACTAACCGGCCTGTAATTCCCCGCCTTTTGCCTGGCACCCTTCTTAAACAACGGCGTAACATTAGCCGTTTTCCAATCCTCCGGCACTTCCCCGGAATCCAGCGACGTCTGGAAAATAACCACCAAGGCATCCACTATCACCTCCGCCATTTCTTTCAGGACCCTCGGATGCATTCCATCCGGTCCTGGGGACTTGTCCACAATCAGCCCCTCCAGTCTGTCGCGCACCACCTCTCTAGTAACAGTAATGTCATTAAGACCCTCCAGTCCTACCACCTTTCCATCGCTAACACCCGGCAAATTATTCACGTCCTCCTCCGTGAAGACAGAAACAAAAAAGTTATTCAAGACCTTAGCCATATCCCCATCCCCTACCACTAGGTCCCCTTTCTCATCCGCTAAGGGACCAACGTTCACCCTAGCCAGCCTCTTCCTTTTTATATATTTATAAAAACTCTTGCTATCCTTTTTTATATTAAGTGCTAGCCCAGCTTCATAGCTTCTTCTACCCTCCTTTATCAACTTTTTTGTCAATCTTTGTTGACATTTAAACCTTTCCCAATCCTCTTCTCGCCCACTGCTCTTAGCTACTCTAAATTCCTCCGCTTTTAATTTAACACTTTCCTTCACCTCCTTCGTTATCCACGGCTTATTACCTCTCTTCCTACTGTCCTTTTTAACCATCGGAATAAATTTCTGCTGAGCACCAAGAAAGATCTCCTTAAAGATCCTCCACTGCTCCTCAGCAGACCTACCTTCCAACGCGCTCCCCCAGTCCACATTCGCCAATTCTTCTCTCATCCTACCATACTCCCCTCTATTCAAACAAAGGACACGTGTCCGGGAACCCACTTTCTCCTCCTCCATCTGCACCAGAAACTCCACCATACAATGATCACTCTCTCCAAGAGGATCCTTCACCGCAAGGTCCCTAATTCTACCCGCCTCATTACATAGCACCAGATCCAAGATAGCTCGCTCCCTCGTCGGCTCCAACACACACTGTTCCAGGAAACTATCCCGGCAGCATTCCAAGAACTCCTCCTCGAGCCCACCTCGTCCAACATGGGTCGACCAATCAATATGCAGATTGAAATCCCCCATAACTACTGCCGTCCCATTCCTGCACGCCGCACTTATTTGCGCGTTAACAGCCCGCCCCACCTCCAGATCATTATTCGGGGGCCTATAGACGACACCCACCAGCGTCTTCCTCCCTTTGCTGTTCCTAATCTCCACCCACAACGATTCCACTTTCTGCTCTTTGGCTCCGATATCATCCCTTGCTACCACCTTGATGCTGTCCTTAATCAGCAGAGCTACGCCACCCCCTCTTTCCTCCTGCCTATCCTTCCTAAACACTTGATAGCCCTGTACATTCATCTCCCAGTCCCTGTCACCTTGCAGCCACGTCTCTGTAATGGCCACCAGATCGTATCCATTTGTGTCGATCTGCGCCACCAGCTCATCCACTTTATTCCGAATGCTTCGTGCATTCAGATAAAGCGCTTTCATCCCAGCCTTCTTCTGGACCCTATTTGCCGTAACGCCACCACTTGGGACATCCTCAGCCTCTTCCCTTACCTGTACCCTATCCTTAACTGTAGACCTCCTAACATCACCTACCCTCGCACCCTCCCCCCCCCTAATTAGTTTAAAGCCCTGTCTACAGTTCTCTTTACTCGATTCGCCAGCACTCTGGTCCCAGCACGATTCAGACCAACCCCATCCCGCCCGAACAAGTCCCACCTACCCCAATACTGGTGCCAATGCCCCATAAATTCGATCCCATTCCTCCCACACCAATCTCTGAGCCACCCATTCACTTCCTTTATCCTGTCAACCCTACGCCCGTCTGCACTCGGTTCAGGCAGTAGCCCAGAGAAGACCACCTTGTCGGTTCTACTTTTTAATTCCATTCCCAGCTTCTCATACTCCCTCCCCAGATCCTCAGTCCGCACTTTGCCTACGTCGCTGGCACCCACATGTACCACCACAACCGGATTCTCACCCTCCCACTCCAGATTCCTCTGCAGCCCAGCTGCGACATCCTGTACCCGAGCACCAGGCAGACAACACACCCTTCTGTGCACTTTGTCATTGTGACAAAGGACAGTGTCAATACCCTTCACCCCACTATCTCCAATCACTACTACGTTCCTTTTCCCCTTCTCTTTGCCTATGTCCTGCTGCATCACTGTACCGTGTGCAGTTTGCTCACCAACCTCACCTGCCTCGTCCTCTTCCAGACTGGAAGCAAGAACCTCAAACCTGTTATGCAGATTAAGAGGCTGAGGCCTCCGCTCCTCACCCCCCTTCCTCCTCCCAGCAGCCCCCTTTTGTTCCTGACCCTTAGATTTAGACAGTCTAGGGGGGGTGGATGTCACTTGCACCCCATTGACAATGACACCCTCTCTCCCCCTGATGAGCCTCAGTGTCTGTAGCTCAGAGGCCAGCTCATCTACCTTGAGCTGGAGCTCCTCCAGCAACCTGCACTTACTGCAGACATGGCCACTGGGAAGGACCCTGGGGTCCACCAGTTCCCACATCATACAGGAACCGCACATCACATGCCCCTCCATTATTCAATATAATTTGTTGTGGGAAAAAAATATTTTCCTTGTTTTTTGCTGTAGTAGTTTTGAAAAAAAAAATTTTTTTTTTTTCCTTGTTCTTTCCACCTGGCCTTTTTACCTTCAAGCCCTTTTTGATATTAAGCCCTAAAAGCTCACTCTGCTTCCCTCTCACTCCGCTGCCCGCTCCGACGCTGCCCGCTATCTACACCAGGCCTCCTTTTAAACTTGGCGCTGATTTAAAGCTGATGGGCCACAACTGCCTGATAATCACTCCCTCACAATTCTTAAAGCAGTAAATACAATAAGTAAATGCTTTAAACAGTTCTACAAAGAACAAAGTGCTTTAAACTTATTTTAAACAGGTTTTTAACAGGTAAAGTCTTAGCTTTCTCTCTGATGCTCCTTCCTCGTCTGCTCCAGCAAACAATGTAAGGCTTCACCGTGTGGACACTTGATAATTAAAGCTGATGGGCCACAACTGCCTGATAATCACTCCAACTTGCACATCTTTGGGCTGTGGAAGGAAACCGGACCACCCAGAGGAAACCCAAGCAGACACGAGGAGAATGTGTAACCACCACACAGACAGTGACCCGAGGTCAGAATTGATCCTTGGTCCCTGGCTCTGTGAGTCAGCAGTGCTAACCACTGTGTCTCCCTCCACTCTCTATTTACACACACTCTCTAAATCCATTATCTATTTAGACACATTCCCTAATTCCACCTGTTATTTACACACGTTCCCTACTTTCACACTCTACTTACCTCTGCCAAGGTAAAAAAGAAATCCCGGAGGATTGGAAAAGGGCCACGCTTTGTACGCAGAGGCCTCATACATTAAGAGGAGTGAGACAAGTGTTGGGGGATATTTAATTATTGTAGAAATTTTATGGAAGATTATGCTGACCCCGCAAAACCCCTACAAGATCTAATAAAGGGTTAGCAAAGAAATGATAAAGTGGGGAGAAAAGGAAGCACATGTTTTTCCTCATTTAAAACAAGCTATATTAAGAGCTCCCACCCTAGGATTACCGGACTAAATCCTTCCACAGTTTCTGTCATGAATTCAAGCCACTGTAATGACTCAATGGCATGGGGATGGACTATGACTGATAGGATGTTATTCCACTCAAATGGATTTGGTTACCAAAAGTATGCACCGATGTGTAAGGGCCCAAGCATGTGTCTCTTGTATCAGAGCCGCTTACCCCAATGGGAACAATAATACTCCATTGTCCAGTTCTTGGAAGCTGGAAGAACCATAGAAAATTACAGCTCAGAAACAGGCCTTTTGGCCCTTCTTGTCTGTGCAGAACCATTTTTCTGCCTAGTCCCACCGACCTGCACCTGCACCATATCCCTCCACACCCCTCCCATCCATGTACCTGTCCAAGTTTTTCTTAAATGTTAAAAGTGACCCCGCATTTACCACTTTATCCGGCAGCTCATTCCACATTCCCACCACTCTCTGCGTGAAGAATCCCCCCTCCCCCCCGCCAATATTCCCTTTAAACTTTTCACCCTTAACCCATGCCCTCTGTTTTTTTTTCTCCCCTAACCTCTGTGGAAAAAGCCTGCTGGCATTCACTCCATCTGTACCCATCAAAATCTTATACGCTTCTATCAAATCTAATGGCAGACGCTCAAAATGGGAAGTGAATCTTTTCCCAGGAGACCGGCATGTCGAAATCAGTAGAGATACAAGGAAAAATCCAGCAGGGGGACTAATAGTACAAGGAATGGGGCATGAATGTGCAGTGGGAGTAAATGAGGAAATAAATGATGCTCAGGTGGAAGAACTGTTTGTGGGAAAAGAGGTGGTTAACCTAAATGTGGATGGAGCAAGAAAGTATGTTAGAGAGAGGAGCCCTGTACTGCATGGACAGTGGTAAGATAATAAAGGTACACAGAACATAGAACATTACAGCGCAGTACAGGCCCTTCGGCCCTCGATGTTGCGCCGACCAGTGGAACCAATCTAATGACCCTCTAACCTAAACTATTCCAATGTTATCCATATGCCTATCCACTGGCCATTTGAACGCCCTTAAAGTTGGCGAGTCCACAACTGCTGCAGGCAGGGCATTCCACGCCCTTACTATCCTCTGAGTAAAGAACCTACCTCTGACATCTGTCCTATAATTATCACCCCTCAATTTAAAGCTATGTCCCCTTGTGTTAGCCACCACCATCCGAGGAAAAAGGCTCTCACTGTCCACACTGTCTAACCCTCTGATCATCTTGTATGCCTCAATTAGGTCACCTCTTAACCTTCTTCTCTCTAACGAAAACACCCTCAAGTCCCTCAGCCTTTCCTCATAAGACCTTCCCTCCATACCAGGCAACATCCTGGTCCAGTGATTGCAGGAGAACAAATCCCTGAGAATAACTCAGCACAGGTAACTAAATTAATAACCCTGACTAAAGCCTTGGAGTGGGCTATGGGGAAATGAGTTAATATTTATACGCAGATATGCTTTCGGTGTAGTACGTGATTACTTGGAGTTGGTTCTAGTGGGGGGCACGTACAATATGAGAATTTAATTAGAGATTTAATTCAAGTTGCCTGCAGCCCTCAGAAGCAGCCAAAATCAAGGTACGAGGCCATGGAAAGACCGAGAGCCAGGCACAGAAAGGCAATGGTTGATCGGGCTGCAAAAGGTTTAATAGAACAAGATTGGAATAACTCTAGGAATAGCAGCAATACAAGCTATTGCTTGCGTGGGTTTTCTCCGGGTGCTCCTGTTTCCTCCCACACCCCAAAGACGTGCTGTTAGGCTGACTGGTGTAACAAATTGTCCCTAAATTAGTCTTCCCTCAATGTGGAATGCCATAAACATAGACAAGGGTCATGGGTGGAGGGGGGACTGGTAATGTTAAACTGGCGGCGCGGGCTCGTTGGGCCACGGGGCCTGTTTCCCGGGCTGTGTTGTTCTTTGTTCTTCGTATAGTGCAGACATTAATGTGAAATGAATTCAAGAACAAGCGTCAGGAGATGAAAAGCAGGAGGTGGAAGAATAATGGAGGACAGGAAGACCGTAATGGAGAAGGGAAGGCAAGATAATGACCCCAGATGCTATATCACAAATCCTGTTGAAAATACACCACGGGTTAGCTCATACAGGGAGAGAAGGAATGATCAGATTGTTGAAAGAATGTTGGTTATGGAAAGGCAGGGGAAGAGATGTAGCAAAGTTTTGCCAGTGATGCATATAATGCACTCTGGTGGAACTGGGTTGTCACTACAGAATTAAGAAGGGGAATCAAGCGCGGCATAAAGGGGCTTGGGAAAATTTACAGATGGGTATTACGGGACCAATACCTCGGGTGAAAAGAAAGACATATTGTCTGATAATTATGGATCAGTTTACTCGATGGGTTGAAGCGTTTCTGTACAAAGATACTACAGTTAGCACCGTGACTCTTATAAAACATAGCACACTACAGCACAAACAGGCCCTTCGGCCCACAAGATCATATCCATACCTACCAGGCCTATCTATAACCCTCAATCCCATTAAATCCCACGTACTCATCCAGAAGCCTCTTAAAAGACCCCAACGAGTTTGCAAACTATATTCGCGAATGAAATAATACCTAGATGGGGACTGCCTTGAAAGAAGCTTCTGAATACTAAAGAGGCTCCATATTCCGTACCACCCCCAGAGTGCAGGAACGGTAGAGCGAATTAACCAGACATTAAAAAACAGTTTAACTAAAGCAATTCTACAAGAGGGAAATAATTGGGTACGGGTTTTGCCCACAATGTTGCTGTGACAGAACTACTCCCACCCAAGGAATAATACTAACTCCCTTTGAATGAATGACAGGAAAAGCAATAGACCTTCCAGAGGACGCAATAATGGGGGATAGGGGAGAACTTGAAATAGGCCAAGGAACAGTATTCCAATGTATGAGAGATTTGATAGACCAGCTGTATTCTCTCAAAAACCATGTAATCACCCAACTGCAACATAGAGGCTGGACTAAAGAGACAGGAGGGAGTACCCCCAAATTACCCACACCAGAGGGTAAGGTAATAGTAAAACTTGTAACAGACTAAGAAGATTAGGAGTCCAATGGGAGGGACCCTATGAAGTGATTGTTGCAGGACAAACATTTGCCCTAATTTTCCAATGAGTAATCCCATAATTATACACCTCCACAGACAGCCCCAGGGAATGGATAGACCTATAGAGAGGGGGCTGGTATGGCCCTTGTGGCCACAGCGTGAATAATAGGAGTAATTTGGATTTCTAAATGGGCCACCAGAGTAGCCCAGGACAGGGGACAGAGAAATTAAAGAGAGAAGCTAGAAATGATGCGGTTAATGTAATACTAATTGAGCACCGAAGGGCATTTTGTTTAAAACCAGAGGATAGAACGGTCAAAAGGGGGCTCCTGTGCACCAAATACTGCACCGAGCAAGACCAGATCACCTAGACGACATCAGATCATAGAATCATAGAACCCTACAGTGCAGAAAGAGGCCCTTCAGCCCATCGAGTCTGCACCGAACACAATCCCACTCAGGCCCTACCCCCAAATCCCTACATATTATAGCCACTAATCCCTCTAACCTACACATCCCTGGACACTAAGGGGCAATTTCTTAGCATGGCCAATCAACCTAACCCACACATCTTTGGACTGTGGGAGGAAACCGGAGTACCCGGAGAAAACCCACGCAGACACGAGGAGAATGTACAAACTCCACACAGACAGTGACCCGAACTGGAGATTGATCCCAGGACCCTGGAGCTGTGAAGCAGCAGAGCTACCCACTGTGCTACCGTTCCGCCCCTAAATAAATAGCATGTCACTGAATGTGATGCAGTTGCTACACAAGGGTGTAATTAAACATTTTACTTACCCAACACTGGTCCACAATCAAGGGATATAGAAGGTCTATAAAGATAGTTGATTGTTGAAATTATTACGTGTTTCTAATCTTTGGATGTTGAGTTTACTGATTTTAACTCAGATTGGACTAGCACCTGAAGTCATTCAGCATTCCCCTCGGGAACTGGGTGTCATCACTTACCTGTACATGGCATATATATATATATATATACTAGAATTTCCAACCTATCCAGGTGTTAGGTTTGCTTGCATGTCCCTCCTCATGCTGGGCAAGGAATACCTTTACGACCAATGTCCCTGCCCCAATTTGAGTTGGTTATGGCGGACTATCATGCCCAGTACTTTAGGTTCCCTGGACATCGGATACCAGGATACTCCAGTGTTTGTGACAGGATAGAATTCCACAGCAGTACATCCTGCGTAGATAGGCTGGGTCACATGAAGAGGTGTACACCTGTCTTTAACATATCAAGCCCAGCTCCCAGGTTCACCCTGGTACCAAAACCAAAGGGGATATATTATACTGAAAATAAGGAAGGTCCTGGGAGTGACGTAGGCATAAATGAATGTTACAACACTGTGAACTGGACTAGCCAGCTATGCACGAGTCCACCCAGTGATATCAATTTTGTAATGTCTCTTATTGCTTCAAGGAGAGTAACACCTAGCCAGCTGTCAACGGCACATATTGGATTTGTGGAGACAGAGTATATCCTTGGCTCCCTATCAGGTGGAAAGGATCATGTTAGGCAGATGGAATACAATGTTGGCAAGTGGTAGGAATAATGGTAGGAAGGACTACTACTTACAGGGCGAAAAGCTGCAGCATGCTACGGTGCAGAGGGACCTGGGGGTCCTTGTGCATGAGTCGCAAAAACCCAGCTTGCAGGTGGTCAGGAAGGCAAATGGGATGCTGGCCTTCATAGCGAGGGGGATTGAATATAAAAGTAGGGGGGTCTTGCTGCAACTGTACAGGGCACTGGTGAGGCCGCAGCTGGAGTACTGTGTGCAGTTTTGGTCGCCACACCTGCGCAAGGATATTTTGGCCTTGGAGGGAGTGCAGAGGAGGTTCACTAGGCTGATACTGGAGTTGAGGGGGTTGAGCTATGAGGAGAGGCTATATAGACTGGGCTTGTACTCGTTAGAATTTAGAAGGCTGAGGGGGGATCTTATAGAGATGTATAAGATGATGAAAGGGATGGACAGGGTAGAGGTGGAGAGGTTCTTCCCACTCAGAAAGGACAGCAGGACTAGAGGGCACAGCCTCAAGATAAGGGGGGGGGGGACAGTTTAGAACGGACTTGAGGAGGAACTTCTTCACTCAAAGGGTGGTGAACCTCTGGAATTCTCTGCCCGTTGAAGTGGTTGAGGCTACCTCGCTAAATATATTTAAGAAGCGGGTAGATAGGTTTTTGGTAGGCAAGGGGATTAAGGGTTATGGGGAGAAAGCAGGAAAGTGGAACTGATCCACTTCAGATCAGCCATGATCTTGTTGAATGGCGGGGCAGGCTCGAAGGGCTAGATGGCCTACTCCCGCACCTATTTCTTATGTTCTTATGTTCTTATGTTACCTCACATATGTAGTCCCATACATTTATAATTCTCCTCGCTTTCCTTCTTTGATGAGATATCAGTGTGATATTATGCTATTAGAACGCTACTTTGGAATGATGCTCCCCTAGTATGGGATTGGGATGTTAAGGCAAGAAGACACAGAGTGGTGGCACAGTGGTTAGCACTGCAGCCTCACAATGCCAGGGACCCGGGTTCGATTCCTGGCTTGGGTGACGATGTGCGTGTGGAGTTTGCATATTCTCCCTGTGTCTGCGCGGGTTTCCTCCGGGTGCTCTAGTTTCCCCTCACAGTCCGAAGATGTGTGGGTTAGATTGTTGGGCTGTGCTAAATTGCCAGTTAGTGTCAGGAGAACCAGCAAGGTAAATGCATGGGCTATGGGGGGTGGGATGTGGTCGGTGCAGATTCAATGGGCTAAATGACCTCCTTTTGCACGTAGGAGTTCTATGACAATAATCTAATATCAATTCTGGAAAAAGTTGTCAGTGATACAGCCTTACTGAAATCAGTGATGAGATGGTTGCTACGCACACTGTGATATTTCAGCATCGTATGGCACTGGACTTTATCTTGGTAGCCAAGGGTGGAACATATGCTGTAATTGGATCAGAGTGTTGCGCATATATACCGGATAATTCAGAGTCCATAACTAATCCAGCAGCTCATATTAAAAAGAATTTGAGAAACTCAAGCAGGCTTAAACCATCACGCTTGGGGGTTGGACTTCAGGCTGGCGAGGGTCCCTGGGAACATCAATGACACAAGGGCTTGCGTTATTTTTTCATCATGATCCTAGCATTCACTGTAATTCTGTACCTGCTCCAATGCTGCTGTGCACAAGTGTACACGGGGGGCGGGGGCTGCAGCTACAATAATGACGATCTGTATGGAGAAAAGAGGATCCTGAATGCCAAATAACTCTTCAAGAGTCGAGAATATTTACTTAAAAACATGGCCTAATCTTGGGCTGGCCAAGGGCCAAGATTGGGGGTTGGGGGGGATATATTTGCGGGGTTTAGGATAACCTGGGACTAAAAAGACTAAAGGTTAAGATAAACTAATAGCGAGTGAATACAATATTGAAAAAGTACAAAGTACCTGGAGTTACAAAGGTACAGTTGGCATAGAAACACATAACCACTGTTAGAGAATTTAAACATTTTTGTTTGAAAATCATATTGTATCCTGTATTAAAGGCATACACCTTGGCTAATGACACTCTAGGCCATGATGGGATACAGCTGAACAAGAAGAACCACATTCCTTGAAAACAATACAGCTACTGAGAACTATCTTATCAGCTTTACAAAGTACAAGCTCCCCGGACTGTAGAATGAATAGAATAATTCAAATTAACTGATAAAGGCTTGCAAAGTAGACAGTGGAAAAGGAACTTTTGAACTCTATCGACCTATGTATTTGGATTGCTAGGAGGCAGTGGGGAAAGAACTTTTGAACCCTACAAACTCTCATGTTGCCAAATGAGAGTCGGCCAAGGTACATGATTCATACTAGTAAGCGGCTCACATCCGGCTAGGATGAGCAAACATGTGGGTAAATGACTTTTGAAAAACTATAATTGTACGACGAAAAACAATGCAATTTAGAATCAGTTGGGCTGCCCCAAATCATTCTCCTACATGTGTGGACCAGGCCAGGGAAACAATAAAGTATGTCTTCCACCAGAATTACTGTCTCCGTGAATTCTTTGTATTTGCTAAGCTGTAATTAATAAAGAGAAATCTCTCACAAGAAAGCCAGCGTAATACATATGTCTCTGAAAAATGCCAACAGAAATTGGCACTGCGAGCAGGGTCATTTATCGGATTCCAATCGTAAGACACGTCACCTAGATGGGTGAGTATTATTTTGTTTAACCCAATAGTTAGAGAAGATACATGTCAGGCTTCCAGAACCATAAGTTGAGCAACCCAACAAAAATAAGGGCGCTATGGACAACAGTATTTCTTAAGTGAAGTCATGCGAATGTGTATGGGGATGGGTGGGGATGGGGTTTTGGGGGGGGGGGTGCGGCAAAGACAGACTTTTGCACTACACTGAGTAGCAGAACTAAATAGCCACGCAAAGGGCCCTTGCTGTTTGTCATTTTCATAAATGACCTGGATGAGGAAGTGGAGGGATGGGTTAGTAAGTTCGCCGACGATATGAAGGTTGGTGGTGTTGTGGATGGTCTTGAGGGATGTCAGAACTTGCAGCGTGACCTAGATAGGATGCAAGACTGGGTGGAGAAGTGGCAGATGGACTTCAACGTGGATAAATGTGTAGTGGTCCATTTTGGCAGGACCAACAGGGTGTAGGAGTACAATATCAAGGGTAGGAGTCTTTGCTGTGTTGAAGAGCAGAAGGACCTTGGGGTCCGGGTCCATAGGACTCTTAAATCAGCCTCGCAGGTGGAGGATGTGGTCAAGAAGGCGTATGGTGTACCGGCCTTCATTAATCAAGGGATTGAGTTTAGGAGTTGGGAGGTAATGCTGCAACTTTATAAGACCCTTGTCAGGCCCCACCTGGAGTACTGTGCACAGTTCTGGTCGCCTCACTACAGGAAGGATGTGGAAGCTATTGAGAGGGTGCAGAGGAGATTTACAAGGATGTTGCCCGGAATGGGTGGCACGCCTTATGAAGATAGGTTGAGGGAGCTAGGACTCTTCTCCCTGGAGAGACGAAGGTTGAGAGGCGACCTGATAGAGGTTTATAAAATGTTGAGAGGAACAGATAGGGTGGATTCTCAGAGGCTATTTCCCAGGGCTGAAATGGTCGCTACGAGAGGACACAGGTTTAAGGTGCTGGGAAGCAAGTACAGAGGAGATGTTAGGGGTAAGTTTTTCACTCAGAGGGTGGTGAGTGAGTGGAATCGGCTGCAATCGGTGGTGGTAGAGGCGAACTCGCTGGGGTCTTTTAAAAGACTTCTGGATGAGCACATGGGATCTAATGGGATTGGGAGTTACAGATAGTTCTATGGCATGGTAGGTATGGATATGATCGGCGCAACTTGTGGGCCGAAGGGCCTGTTTGTGCTGTAGTGTTCTATGTGCTATGTAGGGAATAGGGATATGCCCTAATACGGAGGAGTGGGGGGGGGGAGGGAAAAGACAGACTTTTGCACTGTCCCAAATAGCAGAGTTAAATAGCAGGGCAACCCATCTAAGGACACACAGAATACAGAGGGAAGAGAGGCAGATTTCTATATCTCTTTCTCTGAGTAATAGAGCAACAAAAATAGAGAATGCGCTGCACAGCTATAGGACACTAGAGGGTGAGAGCGATGTGATATATTGATGTCAGCTGGCCCAGACACAGAGAATCTCCAACAGGCACCCAAAGGTGGTTTAATACAAGTAATAGTACCTGAACATGGAAAATTAATAAAGGAAATGTTAAAAAAAAGGATATGATTCGGAATCCCCTGAAGCCGAGCAAGCGGGTGGAGCAAATAAAGAACAACCCAGAAACGGTAGCGGTCATATTGGCAGCCTTGATGAAAAATCATCTCCAGACGGAGGCATATTGTAAGCAAACAGCTGCCGTTAAGACAGCACAGGAAGAAGAAACACGTACACCAGGAGAAGGATGGTGGCTGGTTCAAAGTACCCCTGACTCCCTGAAGTAGGGGAAAAAGGGGGGAAGGGATCAGGAGAGAAGGGATTGGGAAAGTGCACCAGAGGAAGTTGCTCAGTGTAATATTTCCCCCTCCCTATAATACAACAGCCCTGTCCACCACCACAGCCCCAGTTCATACTGTAGTGAAAACTCCTGTGAATGGAGGACTAGCCTCTATCATTACCCATGAGGTGCCAATGACTAAATCTGAAAAACAGCTGTTTATGGATAAGTTAGGTCTGTTGTGTCACGCCCACCAGAATTCAGCTTTTTGAGATGCGATGAACAAATTAAGAGAAGTTCACAATTTAACTTTGGATGATGTGAGTTATTGGTGAAAGGGGAACTAACTGGGGCCAGTATGGCACACGTTGCCCTCTGCCCTACAGAGGAGAGAATGGATAATGGAGAAATGTCCATCCACTCAGCAAAAGCATGAGGGATTTAAACAGGACTTAGGGCGAGCTCTACGTAGGGGACATGCCAACTGGACAAAGGTAACCCTCATTAAGCAGACCCCAAGGGAAACAGTGGAAGAATATGGGGAAAGAAATTCAAAGTAGATGAGAGAGGGACAATGGATCCTAGAAGAGATGATGAGATATTTTTGAACCTGTTTATAGATGGATTCAGTCCAGCCCTGACTCGAATTGTAGAGAAGGGTCTCCCACTTATTGGGAAATTATGAATTGGGCTATGAAAGCTGTACGCAATCATCAGAAGAACCCAAGATAAACCCAGTACAGATTGACAAGCCCCAGTTCAGGGCTACAGGAGATCGTCTTGTGTGTGGAAAGAAAAGGCATAATGCTAGAAACTGTCAAAGCAAACTCACAGGAAAGGACATCTGATGCAGCAATTGCTACAAGTTAGGGGTAGTGCTGATAGTGTAGGAAGTGGGGTGGGAGGGGATGGGAGCAGGTGCAAGAAAGACAGGGTCTCAGGCCGACAAGATGGCTCTCGAGGCTTCACCTTAAGGTCCCGAACCCACCACTGCCAGAAATCCAGGCAATGGCAGCTGAGCTGCAGAAGTTGATGGGACAGAAATGACAATTAACGCCCCTTGGGTTCAGATCTCTGGGTATCTGAGGGAGCAATACTTGGGGGTCAGCCTTGTACCATGTTAATAACATCTGTAAATAGCTAGTGGAATTAGGGAGCATCTGTAAATTGAAAGTAGAATTCAGGAGTCTGTGCAAATAGGCAGTGGAAATAAGGGAGTGTGTGTAAATAGAAAGCGAATTTGGGAGTGTGTGTAAATAGAGTGGATTTAGGGAGCATCTGTTACTGGGGTGCAGAAACAGGGAGTGTGTGTAAATAGATAGTGGAATTAGGGAGTGTGTGCAAACTGAAACACAGATAGGATGCAAGACTGGGCGGAGAAGTGGCAGATGGACTTCAAAGCAGATAAATGTATAGTGATCCATTTTGGCAGGACCAATGGGATGAAGGAATACAATATCAAGGGTAGGAGTCTTAGCTGTGTTGAAGAGCAGAGGGATCTTGGGGTCCGGGTCCATAGGACTCTTAAATCGGCCTTGCAGAGGTAGAGGATGTGGTCAAGAAGGCGTATGGTGTACTGGCCTTCACTAATCGAGGGATTGAGTTTAGGAGTCGGGAGGTAATGCTTCAACTTTATAAGACCCTTGTTAGACCCCACTTGGAGTACTGTGCGCAGTTCTGGTCACCTCACTATAGGAAGGACGTGGAAGCTATTGAAAGGGTGCAGAGGAGATCTACAAGGATGTTGCCTGGATTGGGTGGCATGCCTTATGAGGGAGCTGGGGCTCTTCTCCCTGGAGAGACGAAGGTTGAGAGGTGACCTGATAGAGGTTTATAAAATGTTGAGAGGAATAGATAGGGCGGATTCTCAGAGGCTATTTCCCAGGCTGAAATGGTCATTACGAGAGGACACAGGTTTAAGGTGCGGGGAAGCCAGTACAGGGGAGATGTTAGGGGTAAGTTTTTCACTCAGAGGGTGGTGAGTGAATGGAATCGGCTGCCGTCAGTGGTGGTGGAGGCGAACTCGTTGGGGTCTTTTAAAAGACTTCTGGATGAGTATATGGGATCTAATGGGATTGGGGGTTCAAGATAGGTCTATGGCTTAGTAGGTATAGATGTGATTGGCACATCTTGTGGGCTGAAGGGCCTGTTTGTGCTATAGTGTTCTGTGTTCTATGAAAGAAGAGTTAGGTAGCTTGTGTAAATACAGAGTGAAGTTAGGGAGCATTTGCAAATAGAGAATGTAATTAAGGAGTGTGTGTAAATAGTGTGTGGAGTTAGAGTACATGTGCAAATAGAGAGTGAAATTATGGAGTGTCTGTAAGCAAACTGGTTTTAGAGAGCTTCTGTAAATAATCAAGGAGTATGTGTAAATAGACTGTGAACTTTCTATTTACCATAGAAAGCTACCATAACTAATTTCCCATTGCAGGCCACTCACCAAACAATACAATTAAAAGGGGTAACAGTACTGCAGTATTTATTAAATACTGCATTAGAGATTGGGGATCGTGGGGAATGGGCCCAGACACATTCCAAACAAATCTCCTTCAAAACAAAACCGCCACAGAAAATATAAATGCTCGCATGATGCTGGAACTTAGTCCTTTTGGTTGGAGAATTGAAACTCTGGCTGGCCAGCAGCTTTCAAGGTAGAGAGAATGCCACCGCTGGCCTCCAGCTTTCAGCCAGAGACAGAATTCTCACCCTGGAAAGTCAAGAAGACCTGCTTCCTGCTAGCCAGCAGAATTTACAATACCAGGGAGAGAGAGAGAGGGAGAAACACTGCCATTCATCCTAATGTTCAAACACCTTCTAAACTAAAACAGCAGTCAGCAGCCCAAACAGGACTGAAAGAACTGTCACCTGACCTGTCAATCATTGTTCCCCCAACAAAGCAAAGGTCATAAAATACAGGCACTGCATAAAGCCCAGAGTAAAAATAAACAAATCCCCATTTAAACCATTGAAGCAGCAATATAAGGATTCTAAGCAGACATCTTGGCAACAGTGAAATAAACAAAGCTGCTTATAACAGCAGACAGCATGATTAAAAATACAGTAGCACAGCAGTGTCACAACACAATCCCGAATTACACTCTCTATTTTAGCACATGCTGTTATTCCACACTGAATTTGTACACATTTCATAATGCCTCTTTCGATTTACACATGCTCCCTAGATTCACTCCCTGTTTAAGACTACTTTCTATTTACAGGCCTTCTAAAAGTTCACAGTCTATTTACACATGCTCCTTGATTACTTACAGAAGCTCTCTAAAACCAGTTTGCTTACAGACGCTCCATAATTTCACTCTCTATTTACACACGTACTCTAACTCCACACACTATTTACACACACTCCTTAATTACATTCTCTATTTGCAAATGCTCCCTAACTTCACTCTGCATTTACACAAACTACCTAACTCTTCTTTGCATGCACTCCCTAATTCCACTATCTATTTACACACACTCCCCGTTTCTGCACTCCCGTATCAGATCCATTCTATTTACTCACGCTCCTTATTTCACTTCCTATTTACACACACTCCCTATTTTCACTGCCTATTTACACACATTCCCGAGTTCAACTCTCAATTTACAGATGCTCCCTAATTCCACTAGCTATTTACAGATGCTCCCTAAGTCCACTCTCTATTTACACACAAACCCTAACTCCACTCTCTATTTATACACACTCCCTAATTCCATTTTATTTACAAATGCTCCCTAAGTGCACTCTCTCTTTACACATGCTCTCACATCCCTCACTCTTTTTACTCGCGCACACTAATTCCACTTTCTGTTAACACACATACCCTTACTCCACTCCGTCTTTACACACACTCCCTAATCCACTTTCTATTTACACACACTCTCTAATTTACTCTCATTTTAAACAGACGCACTAATTCCACTCTCTGTATTTACATACTCCTTAATTTCTCTCTCTTTTACACATTCCACTCTCTATTAATACACATCCCATAATATTGCCTTTGATTTACACATGCTCCCCAAGTCCATTCCCTATTTACACACATTCTCTAATTCTCACTCAATTTATAGACGCTCCCTAATTCCACTCTCTATTTACAGATTGCTCCCTAATTACATTTCAAATGCAACAAATGCAATTTATTGCACTCTCTCTTCAGGCATGCTCCCTAGTTCCTCTTTCAATTTACACACACTCCCTAATTCTGCTCTCTACTTACACATGCTTCCTTAGTCTACTCCCTTTTTACACATGTCCTTAATTTCAAGTTCCATTTACACACATACTTAATTCCTCCTTTGCTTGATACACACTCCCTATTTCCACTCTCTATTTACACATGCTCCCAAATTCTTCACTATATTTACTCACCTTCGCTAATTCATCTTTCTGTTAACACACATTCCCTTATCCCACCCACTCTTTACACACACTCCCTAATTCCATTCTATCTACATCCACTCCCTAATTCCACTTTCTATTTACACACACTCCCTAATTCCACTCACTCTTTACACACACTCCCTAATTCCATTCTATCTATAGCCACTCCCTCATTCCACTTTCTATTTACACACACTCCCTAATTCCACTCACTCTTTACACACACTCCCTAATTCCACTCTCTTATTACACACACTCCTCAATTTCACTTTCTATTTACACACAGTCCCTAATTACACTCATTCTTTACACACACTCCCTAATTCCCCTTTCTATTTACACATGTTCCCTAGTTTCACTCTCTCTTTACACACATTCCCGAATTCCACCCTCAATTTCACACATTCCATAATAACACTGTGAATGGTTTTGGTCCCCTTACCTAAGGGAAAGATATACTGGCAATAAGAGGCAGTCCAGAGAAGGTTCACTGGGTTGATTCCGGGTGTGGAGGGATTTTCTTTTCAGGCAAGTAGTTGGGCCTGAACTTATTGGAGTTTAGAAGAATGAGGGGTGATCTTAGTGAGGCATAAGGGGGCGGCACACTGCTGCTTCACAGCTCCAGGGTCCTGAGTTCGATTCCCGGCTCAGGTCACTGCCTGTGTGGAGTTTGCGCATTCTCCTCGTGTCTGCGTGGGTTTCCTCCGGGTGCTCCGGTTCACTCCCACTGTCCAAAGATGTGTGGGTTAGGTTGATTGGCCATGCTAAGAAATGGCCCCTTAGTGTCCAGGGATGCGGAGGTTAGAGGGATTAGTGAGTATAATATGTAGGGATATGGGGGTGGGGCCTGGGTGGGATTGTGTTTGGTGCAGACTCGATGGGCTGAAGGGCCTCTTTCTACCCTGTAGGGTTCTATGATTCTAAAGGATTCTCAGGGGGATTGTCAGGGTAGATGCTGAGAGGTTGCTTCCTCTTGGGAGAGAGTCTAGGACCAGAGGGCAGTATCTCAGAGTCAGGGGTCGCCCGTTTAAGATAGAGTTGAGGAAGAATTTCTTCTCTCAGAGGGTGGCAAATCTGTGGAATTCTTTACTGCAGAGATTTATACTGTCTGCGTCGTTAAGTATGTTCAAGGCTGAGATAGTAAGAAGTCTCACAACACCAGGTTAGGAGGATTTTCAATCAGGAAGGAAACCAAAGGTTATGGGGATAAGGTGGGAAAACGGAGTCGATCACCCACTACACTCAGAGGGTGCTGGAATTGGCTGCCGTCGGTAGAGGCGAACTTGCTGGGGTCTTTTAAGAGACTTCTGGATGAGTACATGAGATTTAAGGTTATAGATAGGCCTGGTAGGTATGGATATGATCAGTGCAACTTGTGGGCCGAAGGGCCTGTCTGAGCTGTGGTGTTCATAGAACACGACAGTGCAGAAAGAGGCCCTTCAGCCCATCGAGTTTGCACTGAACACAATCCCACCCAAGCCCTACCCCCATATCCCTACAGTTTATACACACTAATCCGTCGAACCTACTCATTCCAAGACCCTAAGGGGCAATTTCTTAGCATGGCCAATTAACCTAACCCGCACATCTTTGGACTGTGGGAGGAAACTGGAGTACCCGGAGGAAACCCACGCAGACACGAGGAGAATGTGCAAACTCCACACAGACAGCGACCCCAGCTGGGAATCGAACCCAGGACCCTGGAGCTGTGAAGCAGCAGTGCTAACCGCTGCGCTACTGTGCCACCCATGTTCTATGTTCTATGTTCTACATCAGATCAGTCATGATCTCACTGAATGACAGAGCAGACTGGGTGAACCAAATGGCCTACTTCTGCTCCTATTCCTTATGGTTGACTACCCATCATTACTTTTCAGGATGGTGGAAAGAGATTTTGTGTATGGGGAGGGCAGGGAGTGTCTGAATACAGATTTCTGATAGTCAGGGGAATTAAGGGTTATGGGGAGAAGGCGGGAAAGTGATCCACTTCAGATCAGCCATGATCTTATGGAATGGCGGGGCAGGCTCGAAGGGCTAGATGGCCTACTCCTGCTCCTATTTCTTATGTTCTTAATATAAGCAGGTTCAGGCATTGGGGGGGGGTGGGGGGAGAAGGGGGGGTGGTGGGGGTGGGGAGGGGCAGTAAGGTGGTCTCCTGCATCAGCAGTCCCTGCTTAACAGCACTCGCCTGCCATGTCCCCCTCTCCCCACCCACAAATCCACCCCCTTTAATGTCTGGTGAGTGCCAGGCCTTGCATTCCAGACCATTTTTACAGAGAGCCCCCACCCCACCGCGACTCCCCCCCCACCACCCCACCCACCAAACTTTTGTATTCCAGAAATGAGAAGAAAGCGCTGACCTCAGGAGCAAAGAAGTCCATAGAACCATTGACAATTACAGCTCAGAAACAGGCCTTTTGGCCCTTCTTGTCTGTGCCGAACCATTTTTTGCCTAGTTCCACTGACCTGCACTTGGACCATATCCCTCCACACCCCTCCCATCCATGTACCCATCCAAGTTTTTCTTAAATGTTAAAAGTGACCCCGCATTTACCACTTTATCCGGCAGCTCATCCCACACTCCCACCACTCTCTGTGTGAAGAATCCCCCCCTAATATTCCCTTTAAACTTTTCTCCTTTCACCCTGAACCCATGCCCTCTGCTTTTTTTCTCCCCTAGCCTCAGTGGAAAAAGCCTGCTTGCATTCATTCTATCTGTACCCATCAAAATCTTATACACCTCTATCAAATCTCCCCTCATTCTTCTACACTCCAGGGAATAAAGTCCTAACCTATTCAATCTCTCTCTGTAACTCAGCTTCACAAGCCCCAGCAACATCCTCGTGAACCTTCTCTACACTCTTTGCAATAGTAACACTTTGGGGAATTTGATAAAGAAGAGAAAAATTTATTAAAAAAGGGAAGATACAAACATACAAGATTACAGTTACACAGTTAAAATTGTACTAAAGAACATGGCTCCACAGATGTATAAGTAAACATCCCTGGTCATGACCCCTCCCAGGTGTTTAACTATAAACCCATAACATGATAAAAATCTGGTAATGTTACGGGAGGAAAAATGCTGTCACAGTCATAAGGTTCATAACTTCTCTAACCTGCACTCTACTGTGGAACGCAACAATGCTGGAGGGTCAGTACTGAGAGAGTGCCGCACTGTCAGAGGGTCAGTACTGAGGGAGTGCTGCACTGTCAGAGGGTCAGTACTGAGGGAGTGCTACACTGTCAGAGGGTCAGTACTGAGGGAGTGCTGCACTGTCAGAGGGTCAGTACTGAGGGAGTGCTGCACTGTCAGAGGGTCAGTACTGAGGGAGTGCTGCACTGTCAGAGGGTCAGTACTGAGGGAGTGCTGCACTGTCACAGGGTCAGTACTGAGGGAGTGCTGCAGTGTCAGAGGGTCAGTACTGAGGGAGTGCTGCACTGTCAGAGGGTCAGTACTGAGGGAGTGCTGCACTGTCAGAGGGTCAGTACTGAGGGAGTGCTGCACTGTCAGAGGGTCAGTACTGAGGGAGTGCTGCACTGTCAGAGGGTCAGTACTGAGGGAGTGCTGCACTGTCAGAGGGTCAGTACTGAGGGAGTGCTGCACTGTCAGAGGGTCATTACTGAGGGAGTGCTGCACTGTCAGAGGGTCAGTACTGAGGGAGTGCTGCACTGTCAGAGGGTCAGTATTGATGGAGTGCTGCACTGTCAGAGGGTCAGTACTGAGGGAGTGCTGCACTGTCAGACGGTCAGTACTGAGGGAGTGCTGCACTGTCCAGGGTCAGTACTGAGAGAGTGCTGCACTGTCAGAGGGTCAGTATTGATGGAGTGCTGCACTGTCAGAGGGTCAGTACTGAGGGAGTGCTGCACTGTCACAGGGTCAGCACTGAGAGAGTGCTGCACTGTCAGAGGGTCAGTATTGATGGAGTATTGCACTGTCAGAGGGTCAGTACTGAGGGAGTGCTGCACTGTCAGAGGGTCAGTACTGAGGGAGTGCTGCACTGTCAGAGGGTCAGTACTGTGGGAGTGCTGCACTGTCAGAGGGTCAGTACTGTGGGAGTGCTGCACTGTCAGAGGGTCAGTACTGAGGGAGTGCTGCACTGTCAGAGGGTCAGTACTGAGGGAGTGCTGCACTGTCAGAGGGTCAGTACTGAGGGAGTGCTGCACTGTCAGAGGGTCAGTACTGTGGGAGTGCTGCACTGTCAGAGGGTCAGTACTGTGGGAGTGCTGCACTGTCAGAGGGTCAGTACTGAGGGAGTGCTGCACTGTCAGAGGGTCAGTACTGAGGGAGTGCTGCACTGTCAGAGGGTCAGTACTGAGGGAGTGCTGCACTGTCAGAGGGTCAGTACTGTGGGAGTGCTGCACTGTCAGAGGGTCAGTACTGTGGGAGTGCTGCACTGTCAGAGGGTCAGTACTGAGGGAGTGCTGCACTGTCAGAGGGTCAGTACTGTGGGAGTGCTGCACTGTCAGAGGGTCAGTACTGTGGGAGTGCTGCACTGTCAGAGGGTCAGTACTGAGGGAGTGCTGCACTGTCAGAGGGTCAGTACTGAGGGAATGCTGCACTGTCAGAGGGTCAGTACTGAGGGAGTGCTGCACTGTCAGAGGGTCAGTACTGTGGGAGTGCTGCACTGTCAGAGGGTCAGTACTGTGGGAGTGCTGCACTGTCAGAGGGTCAGTACTGAGGGAGTGCTGCACTGTCAGAGGGTCAGTACTGAGGGAGTGCTGCACTGTCAGAGGGTCAGTACTGAGGGAGTGCTGCACTGTCAGAGGGTCAGTACTGAGGGAGTGCTGCACTGTCAGAGACTCAGCACTGAGGGAGTGCTGCACTGTCAGAGGGTCAGTACTGAGGGAGTGCTGCACTGTCAGAGGGTCAGTACTGAGGGAGTGCTGCACTGTCAGAGGGTCAGTACTGAGGGAGTGCTGCACTGTCAGAGACTCAGCACTGAGGGAGTGCTGCACTGTCAGAGGGTCAGTACTGTGGGAGTGCTGCACTGTCAGAGGGTCAGTACTGAGGGAGTGCTGCACTGTCAGAGGGTCAGTACTGAGGGAATGCTGCACTGTCAGAGGGTCAGTACTGAGGGAGTGCTGCACTGTCAGAGGGTCAGTGCTGAGGGAGTGCTGCACTGTCAGAGGGTCAGTACTGTGGGAGTGCTGCACTGTCAGAGGGTCAGTACTGAGGGAGTGCTGCACTGTCAGAGGGTCAGTACTGAGGGAGTGCTGCACTGTCAGAGGGTCAGTACTGAGGGAGTGCTGCACTGTCAGAGGGTCAGTACTGAGGGAGTGCTGCACTGTCAGAGACTCAGCACTGAGGGAGTGCTGCACTGTCAGAGGGTCAGTACTGAGGGAGTGCTGCACTGTCAGAGGGTCAGTACTGAGGGAGTGCTGCACTGTCAGAGGGTCAGTACTGAGGGAGTGCTGCACTGTCAGAGACTCAGCACTGAGGGAGTGCTGCATGTCAAAACCTGGAGAATATCCTGAATGGTTTGACAAGTGACAAGTGACGGAAGTGTGAGGCAGTGAACACCTCAGAGGATCTAATCACTGTCCATCTTCAGTGTAATTCCCCTCACTGAATTCCCCACTATCAACACCCTGAGGGTTACCAGTGACCAGAAACTGAACTGGAACAGCCATACAAATAGTGTTGTTACCAGAGCAGGTCAGAGATTGGGAATTCTGGAACGAACAACTCATCTCCTGACTCCCCAGAGTCTATCCACCATCTACAAAGAGTGTGATGAAATATTCTCCACTTGTCTAAATGAGTGCTGCTCCGACAACACTCAAGAAGCTCACACCATCTGGGACAAAGCAGCGCACTTGATCAACACCCTATCCACAAACATTCATCTCCTCCATCACTGACACACAGTGGCAGCATCTACAAGATGCATTGCAGCAACTTAATGATGTTTCTAAAGCAGCACCTTCCAAATCCATGACTACTACCATCTAGAGGGACAAAAGCAGCAGATACCCGAGGACATCACCACCTGCAGGTTCCCCTCCAAGTAACTCACCATCCTGACTGGGAAATATGTCACCGTTCCTTCACTGTTGCTGAGTCAAAATCCTCGAGTTCCCTCCTTAACAGCACTTGTGGGCTTTAAGAGGAAACTGCTCAGCGACACACACACACACACACACACACACACACACACACACACACACACACACACACACACACACACACACACACATTGCACAAGTGTGTGCATGGCACAGTAGCACAGTGGTTACCACTGCAGCCATGAATTGGGCCTTGGTTCCATCTTGTAGTCTCATATGTGTGGTGTCTTCACGTTCTCCCCATGTCTGCGTGGGATTCCTCCAGTTACACCCCCCCCCCCCCCCCCCCCCCCCCCACCCACCACCCCCCCACCCACCCACCCCCAACACTCCAAGAAGAACAGGTTAGATGGATTGAATACGCGAGGTTACGGGGATAGAGTCTGGTAAGATGCTCCGTCGGAGAGTAGGTGCAGCCTTAACGGGCCGAATGGCCTGCTTATGCTCTGTAGGAGTTCTACTCTTAACAGTAAAATGTCCTTGCAACAGAGAGCAATGTATTATGGTGATGTATTGTGGTGATATTATGGTTTGCAGATTGCAAATGGGGTCAGAAGATGATTTGTTTTTCAAAATGCGTAAAGTGCCTTTTCCTGTTTGTCTCCTGTTGCTATGAAAACAAATGTTTTATAAAACTTCAAACGGCTTTTAATGCAATTTTCACGATTGGGCAGAATCCAGATATATGGTAGTTATTAAATCTAGACGGAATGAAATTCCCAAAATTCAAGGCAGTGACAAAAGATAATTTGTCAAACAGTGACACCCATGTCAGACTCCTATTTATTGACCACAGCTCAGCCTTCAATACCTTATTTCCATGAAATTCATCTCCAAACTCCGAGGCCTGTGCCTCAACACCTCCCTCTGCGACTGGATCCTAAACTTTCTAACTCACAGACTACAATCAGTAAGGATAGGCAACAACACCTCCTCCACAATCATTCTCAGCACCTACAAGGCTGTGTTCACAGCCCCCTACTATACCCCTTATACACCTATGACTGTGCAGCCAAATTCCCTCCAATTCGATTTTCAAGTTTGCTGAAGACACCACTGTAGTGGGTCGGATCTCAAACAATGATGAGACAGAGTACAGGAATGAGATAGAGAATCTGATGAACTTGTGCATTAACAATAATCTCTCCCTCAATGTCAATGTCAACAAAACAAAGGAGATTGTCATCAACTTCAGGGAGTGTAAAGGAGAACTTGCCCCTGTCTACATCAACGGGAACAAAGTAGAAAGGGTTGAGAGTTTCAAGTTTTTAGGTGTCCAGATCACCAACAACCTGGCCTGGTCTCCCCATGCTGACACTATAGTTAAGAAAGCCCACCAATGCCTCTACCTTCTCAGACGACTAAGGAAATTTGGCATGTCAACGACGACTCTCACCAATTTTTACAAATGCACCATCGAAAGCATTCTTTCTGGTTTGTATCACAGTTTGATATGGCTCCTGCTCTGCCCAAGGTCACAAGAAACTACGAAAGGTCGTGAATGTAGCCCAATCCATCATGCAACCAGTCTCCCATCCATTGACTCTGTCTACACTTCCTGTTACCTCAGCAAAGTAGCCAGCATAATTAAGGACCCCGTGGGCCCCGGACATTCCCTCTTCCACTTTCTCCTTTTGGGAAAAAGATACAAAAGTCTGAGGTTACATACCAACCGACTCAAGAACAGCTTCTTCCCTGCTTCTGTTAGACTTTTGAATGGACTTACCTTGCATTACATTGACTGTTCTCTACACCCTAGCTATGAGTGTAATACTACATTCTGCACTCTTTTGTTTCCTTCTCTATGAACGGTATGTTTTGTCTGTATAGCGTGCAAGAAACAATACTTTTCACTGTATACTAATACATGTGACAATAATAAATCAAATCAAATCAAATAAAAAAAAGTCCCAGCCTATCCAGCTTCTCCTTGTAAGTGAAACCATCAAGTCCTGGTAGCAACCTAGTGAACCTTTTCTGCACTCTTTCTAGTTTAATCTTTCTATAATAGGGTACCAGAATTGCACCCAGTATTCCAAGTATGGTCTCACCAACGTCTTGTATAATTTCAGCAAGACATCTGAACTCCTGTATTTAATGTCCTGACAATGAAAAGAAGCATGCCAAATGCTTTCTTCACCACTCTGTCCACCCGTAACTCCACTTTCAAGGAGTTATGAACATGTATCCCTAGATCTCTTTGTTCTATAACTCCTCCCAGCACCCTACCATTAAAGGACTAAGTTCTTCCCCAATTCCAGCTACCAAAATGCACCTCACATTTGTCTAAATTAAACCCTATCTGCCATTCATCAGCCCACTGGCCCAATTGATCGAGATTCCATTGCAATCCTAAATAACCTTCTTCATTGTCCACTATGCCACCAATCTTAGTGTCATCTGCAAGCTTATTAACCATGCCTCATAAATTCTCATCCAAATCATTAATATAAATTAATATAATAACGGTGGACCCAGCACTGATCCCTGAGGCACACTGGTGCTCGCAGGAGTCCAGTTTGAAAAACAACCCTCTGCAACCACCCTCTTTCTTCTGTCATCAAGCCAAATTTGTATACAATGGCTACCTCACCCTGGATCCTGTGAGATTTAACCTTATGCAACAACCTATCATATGGTAGCTTGTTCAAGTCCTTGCTGAAGTCTATGTAGACAAAGTCGACTGCACTGCCTCATCTACCTTCATGGTTGCCCCTTCAAAAAAACTCAAGCAAATTTGTAAGACATGATTTTCCACTTACAAAGCCATGCTAACTGTTCCTAATCAGTCCTTGCCTCTCTAAATGCCTGTAAATTTAATTTTTGATTTGATTTATTATTGTTACATGTATTAGTGTACAGCGAAAAGCATCAGGGGTGTGGGTGTGAAATATATCAACGTTAAAGTGAGGGGTGTGGGATATATCAATGTTAAAGTGAGGGGTGTAGGATATATCAGAGTTACAGTGAGGGGTGTGGGATATATCAGAGTTACAGTGAGGGGTGTGGGATATATCAGAGTTACAGTGAGGGGTGTGGGATATATCAATGTTAAAGTGAGGAGTGTGGAATATATCAGTTATAGTGAGGGGTGTGGGATATATCAGAGTTACAGTGAGACGTGTAGGATATATCAGAGTTACAGTGAGGAGTGTGGGATATATCAGAGTTAAAGTGAGGCGTGTAGGATATATCAATGTTTAACTGAGGAGTGTGGGATATGTCAGTGTTAAAGTGAGGAGTGTGGGATATATCAGACTGTTACAGTGTTGGGTGTTGGATATATCACTTTTACAGCGAGAAGTGTGGGATATATCAGTGTTACAGTGAGGAGGGTGGGATATATCAGTGTTACAGTGAGGGGTGTAAGATATATCAGCTTGCTACAGTGAGGGGTATGGTATATATCAGAGTGTTACAGTGAGGGATGTGGGATATGTAAGACTGTTAGAATAGTAGGGTGTGGGATATATCAGTGTTACAGTGAGGGGTGTGTGATATATCAGAGTGTTACAGGGAGGGGTGTAGGAAAAATCAGAGTGTTATAGTGAGTGGTGTGGGTTATATCAGTTTTAACCTGAGGGGTTATATATCACTGTTACAGTGAGGGGTGTGGGATATATCAGTGTTACAGTGAGGGGTGTGGGATATATCAGTGTTACAGTGAGGGGTGTGGAATATATCAGTGTTACAGTGAGGGGTGTGGAATATATCAGTGTTACAGTGAGGGGTGTGGGATATATCAGTGTTACAGTGAGGAGGGTGGGATATATCAGTGTTACAGTGAGGGGTGTAAGATATATCAGCTTGCTACAGTGAGGGGTATGGTATATATCAGAGTGTTACAGTGAGGGATGTGGGATATGTAAGACTGTTAGAATAGTAGGGTGTGGGATATATCAGTGTTACAGTGAGGGGTGTGTGATATATCAGAGTGTTACAGGGAGGGGTGTAGGAAAAATCAGAGTGTTATAGTGAGTGGTGTGGGTTATATCAGTTTTAACCTGAGGGGTTATATATCACTGTTACAGTGAGGGGTGTGGGATATATCAGTGTTACAGTGAGGGGTGTGGAATATATCAGTGTTACAGTGAGGGGTGTGGGATATATCAGTGTTACAGTGAGGAGAGTGGGATATATCAGTGTTACAGTGAGGGGTGTGGGATATATCAGTGTTACAGTGAGGGGTGTGGAATATATCAGTGTTACAGTGAGGAGTGTGGGATATATCAGTGTTCCAGTGAGGAGAGTGGGATATATCAGTGTTACAGTGAGGAGTGTGGGATATATCAGTGTTCCAGTGAGGAGAGTGGGATATATCAGTGTTACAGTGAGGAGTGTGGGATATATCAGAGTTACAGTGAGGGGTGTAGGAGATATCAGCTTGCTACAGTGAGGAGTATGGTATATATCAGTGTGTTCCAGTGAGGGGTGTGGGATATATAAGACTGTTAGAATAGTAGGGTGTGGGATATATTAGTCTTACAGTGAGGGGTGTGTAATGTATCAAAGTGTTGCAGTGAGGGGTGTAGGATATATCAATGAGTTACAATGAGGGGTGTGGAATATATCAGAGTGTTACGGTGAGAGGTGTGGGATACATCAGTGTTACAGAGAAGGATGTGTGATGTGTCAGTGTTAGAATGAGGGGTGTGGGATATGTCAGAGTGTTAGAGTGACGGGTGTGGTGTATATCAGTTTTATAGTGAGGGGCATGTGATATAACAGTGTCACAGAGAAGAGTGCGGATGATATCAGAGAGTTTTACTGAGGAGAGTGGGATATATCAGTGTTAAAGTGAGGAGAGTGGGATTTATCAGTGTTAAAGTGAGGAGAGTGGGATTTATCAGTGTTAAACTGAGTGCTGTGGGAATTTATCAGTGTTACAGAGAGGGGTATAGGATAAATCAGAGTGTATCCGTGAAGGAAGTGGGATCATTGTTACAGAGAGGGGTGTGGTAATTATCAGTGTTACAGTAAGAGGTCTGGGATTTATCAGTATAACAGTGAGGTGTGTGGGATATGTTAGTGTTACAGTGAGAGGTTTGGGATATATCAGTTTTAGAGTGAGGACTGTGACATATGTGATGTTACAGTGAGGAGTGTAGGATATATCAGTGTTACAGTGAGGTGTGCAGAACATATCAGAATGTTACAGTAAGGAGTGTGGGACATATCACTGTTATAGTGAGAGGTGTGCGATATATGTGTTACTGTGAGATATATGGGATATATCAGTTTTAGAGTGAGGACTGTGGCATATCCCTTGTTTAAGGGATACTTCGATAGGCACATAAGTGGAATAGAGATGGAGGGATATAGGAGACTGTTTTAAATAAGGAACAAGGATCAATAGATTCCTATGGACTTCCAACATATTTTCTGGCCCATTTGTTTTACTTTTGAGCTTCTGGGGATTCCCTTAAATGTTTGCATAAGATGTGCATGTCATTGATGTTTTTCTCTTTTAATCCACAGGTGATTCAGTCCACCTTGTTGTCCAACAACGGCCTACACGTGGTGGGTCGTGCGAGGGCTGCTCTTGGATGTTTCGAGGGTAGCCTAGTGCTTCACGTCGTTAGTGTACGCTTAAACTGGACCAGCTGGTGGGCAACACGACAGCTCAGTGACTATCACTGTTTGCTGTGCAGATACATGGATTTCGGCCAGTATCTGTGGGAGTTTGCACATTCTCCCCGTGATTGCATGGGTTTTCTCCGGGTGCTCCGGTTTCCTCCCACACCCCAAAGATGTGCTCTTAGGCTGATTGGTGTAACAAATTGTCCCTAAATTAGTCTCCCCTCAATCTGAGTTCCAATGTGGGTGCCATAAGCATAGATAAGGGTCATGGGTGGGAGAGAGGACTTACAATGTTAAAATGGTGGTGCGGGCTCATTGGGCCGAAGGGCCTGTTTCCCGTGCTGGGTTGTTCTTTGTTTTTTGTCCTTTATATGTCATATTACGGTGAGGAGTGTAGGATATATCAGCATTACAGTAAGGAGTGTGGGACATATCACTGTTATAGTGAGAGGCATGCGATATATCAGTGTTACAGTGAGATGTGTGGGATATATCAGCATTACAGTGAGGGGTGTGGGATATATCAGAATGTTACAGTGAGGGGTGTGGGATATATCAGTGTTACACTGAGGGGTGTGGATTATATCAGTATCAAAGTGAGGGGTGTGGGACATATCAGAGCATTAAGTGAGGGGTGTGGCATAGATCAATATTACAGTGAGTGGTGTGCAACATATCAGTGTTACAATGAGAGGTGTGGGATATATCAGTGTTACACTGAGGGGTGTAGGATATGACAGTGTTGAAGTGGAGAGAGAAGGATATATCAGTGTTACAGTAAGGAGTGTGGGTTACACAGAGTGTTTCATGAGGGGAGTCGGATATGTCAGTGTTACTGTGAAGGCTGTGGTATATATAAGAGAAGAGTGGGGCTTATGTCAGAGTGTTGCACTGAGGGGTGTGGGATACAGCAGAGTGTTTCAGGGAGGGGTGTGAGATATGTCAATGTTACAGTGAGGGGTGTGAGATATGTCAGTATTAAAGAGAGGGGTGTGGGATATATCAGAGTGTTTCAGTGACATCACTGAAAGTGGCAATGCACATGGAGAAGGTAGTCAAGAAGGTATACTGCATGCTTGCCTTCAACATCCAGGGTCTTAAGTTTAATAATTGTCAAGACATGTTGCAGGTTTATAGAAAGTTAGTGAGGCTGCACTTAGAATATAGTGTTCAATTCTGGTCGCCACACTACCAGAAGGATGTGGAGGCTTTGGAGAGGGCACAGAAAAGATATTTACCAGGATGTTGCCTGGTATTGAGGGAATTAGCTATGAGGAGAGGTTGGAGAAACTTGGTTTGTTCTCCCTAGAGCGACGGAGGTTGAGGGGAGACCTGATAGAAGTCTACAAGATTATGAGAGGCATAGAACATAGAACATTACAGCACAGAACAGGCCCTTCGGCCCACGATGTTGCGCCGACCAGTTAAAAAAAAACAATGACCCACTAATCTAAACCAATCCCTTTTCGTCCATAAACCTATCCACAGATCTCTTAAACGCCCCCAAACTAGGCACATTTACAACTGCAGCAGGCAGGGCCATTCCAATCCCTCACCACCCTCTGGGTAAAGAACCTACCCCTGACATCCGTCCTATAACTACCCCCCCTTAATTTAAAGCCATGCCCCCTCGTGCTAGCTTTCTCCATCCGAGGAAAAAGGCTATCACTATCCACCCTACCTAAACCTCTAATCATCTTATATCTTTCAATAAGATCCCCTCTTAGCCGCCTTCTTTCTAGCGAAAACAACCCCAAATCCCTCAGTCTCTCCTCATAGGACCTCCCCTCCATGCCAGGCAACATCCTGGTAAACCTCTCTGCACCCTCTCCAAAGCCTCCACATCCTTCCTGTAATGTGGGGACCAGAACTGCACACAATACTCCAAGTGCGGCCGCACCAGAGTTGTGTACAGTTGCAACATGACGCTGCGACTCCTAAATTCAATCCCCCTACCAATAAACGCCAAGACACCATATGCCTTCTTAACAACCTTATCTACTTGATTCCCAACTTTCAGGGATCTATGTACACATACACCTAGATCCCTCTGTTCATCCACACTATTCAAAGTCCTCCCGTTAGCCCTATACTCAACACATCTGTTATTCCTACCAAAGTGAATCACCTCACACTTCTCCGCATTAAACTCCATCCGCCACCTCTCGGCCCAGCTCTGCAACCTGTCTAAGTCTCCCTGCAAACTATGACACCCTTCCTCACAATCTACCACACCTCCGACTTTGGTGTCATCAGCAAATTTACTAATCCACCCAGCTATACCCTCATCCAGGTCATTAATAAAAATTACAAACAGCTGTGGCCCCAAAACAGATCCCTGAGGCACACCACTCGTAACCGAACTCCATGACTAATATTTACCATCAGCCACCACCCTCTGTCTCCTATCTGCTAGCCAATTCCTGATCCAATTTCCGAGACTACCCTCAATCCCATACATCTGCATTTTCTGCAGAAGCCTACCATGGTGAACCTTGTCAAACGCCTTACTAAAATCCATATATACCACGTCAACTGCCTTACCCCCATCCACCTCTTTGGTCACTTTCTCAAAAAACTCAATAAGGTTAGTAAGGCACGACCTACCCGCTACAAAACCATGCTATCTCCAATCAATTCATTACTCTCCAAATAACTATAAATCCTATCCCTAATAATTTTTTCTAAAACCTTGCCCACAACAGAAGTAAGACTCACCGGTCTATAATTCCCGGGGAAGTCTCTGTTCCCCTTCTTAAACAATGGGACAACATTCGCTATCCTCCAATCTTCCGGTACTATACCAGAGACCAACGACGACCTGAAGATCAGAGCCAGAGGCTCTGCAATCACCTCTCTTGACTCCCAGAGAATCCTAGGGTAAATCCCATCCGGACCAGGGGACTTATCTATTTTGAAACCCTCTAGAATATCCAGCACATCCCCCTTATCAACTGCAATACTGTCTATTTTACACCCCTGCAACCCAGTGTCCTCCTCAGCTATATTCATGTCCCCCTGCGTGAAAACCGAAGAGAAATATTGGTTCAATGCCTCACCAATCTCTTCCGGTTCCACACACAACTTCCCTCTGCTGTCTGTAACTGGCCCTAATCTTGCCCTAACCAACCTTCTGTTCTTGACATACCTATAGAACGCCTTAGGATTCTCCTTAACCCTATCAGCCAAAGTCTTCTCATGTCCTCTTTTAGCCCTTCTTAACTCACTCTTCAACTCCCTCCTAGCCAATCTAAAGCTTTCTAATGCACTACCTGAGCCCTCAAGCCTCATCTGAACATAAGCCTCCTTTTTCTTTTTGACCAACGAATCAACTTTTTTAGTGCACCACGGTTCCCTAGCCCTACCAAATCCTCCTTGCCTGACAGGGACATACCTATCACGGACTCGCAGTAGCTGCTCCTTAAAAAAACTCCACATTTCGGACGTTCCCAGTCCCTGTAATCTCCTAGTCCAACCTATGCTTCCTAATTCTCTCCTAATTGCCTCATAATTACCCTTCCCCCAGCTAAAGCTACTGACCCGAGATTCATGCCTATCCCTTTCCATCACTAAGGTGAACGTAACCGAATTGTGGTCACTATCACCAAAATGCACACCAACTTCCAAGTCTAGCACCTGGTCTGGCTCATTTCCCAGCACCAAATCCAATATAGCCTCACCTCTAGTTGGCCTATCTACATACTGAGTCAAAAAACCTTCCTGCACGCTTTGTACAAAAACTGACCCCTCTAACGAGCTAGAGCTATAGCAATTCCAATCAATATTAGTAAAGTTAAAGTCCCCCATAACAATTACCCTATTACTTTCACTCCTAACCAGGATCGTCTCCGCAATCCTTTCCTCAACCTCTCTAGAACTTTTAGGAGGTCTATAAAAGACTCCCAACAGGGTGACCTCTCCTCTCCTATTTCTAATCTCCACCCATACTACCTCAACAGACAAGTCCTCATCAAACTTCCTCTCTGACACTGTGATACAATCCTTGACTAATAATGCTACCCCTCCCCCCCTTCTACCTCCTTCTCTACTCCGACTAAAGCATTTGTACCCCGGGACCTGCAGCAACCATTCCTGACCCTGCTCTATCCATGTCTCTGAAATGGCCACAACATCAAAGTCCCAGGTACTGATCCACGCTGCAAGTTCTTCCACTTTATTGCGAATACTCCTCGCATTAAAGTATACGCATTTCAAACCCTGCTCCGCCCCAGCCCCACGATGCCGTGCATTGCAGTCCCCATCTATGCCCCCCTCACTTTCACCCCCTCTACTCAGGATCCCACCCCCCTCCGAATCAGTTTAAACCTCCCTGCACAGCCTTAGCAAATTTACCCCCCAGGATATTTGTTCCCCTCTGATTCAGGTGTAGACCATCCCTCTTATAGAGGTCCCACCTTCCCCAGAATGAGCCCCAATTGTTCAAGTACCTGAACCCCTCCCTCCTGCACCAACCCCTCAGCCACGAGTTCAAACTTTCCCTCTCTCTATTCCTCTCTAAACTATCCCGTGGCACAGGCAAGAGTCCGGAGATAACCACTCTCTCTGACTTGGCCTTTAGTTTCCACCCCAACTCCATAAATCTCTGCTTAATATCCCCTTCCCTTAACCTCCCTATGTCATGTGTCCCCGCATGAACTATAACTTGGGGTTGATCTCCCTCTCCCCTAAGAGTCCTGAATACCCTTTCCGATACATCCTGGACCCCAGCCCCTGGTAGGCAACACACCAGCCCTGAGTCCCTCCCATTACTTCCGACTCTCCTATCCGTCCCCTTAACTGTAGAGTCCCCAATCACGAGGCCCAATCTTTTACATCCCCTAACCACCTGAGCTTTCACACGAGGCTCACCCCCAGAGACCTGCTCCCTTTGGCTATCCCCAGTTGATTCCTCCTCAACTGTAGCCTCCAGGACCGAAAACCTATTTTGGAGGGGAACAGCCCCAGGGGATTGTCCCCCCACTTGCTTCTTTCCCCTCCTCCTGGCAGTGACCCAAGACTCATTTCTAGGAGTGACTATCTCCTTATAACTCCTATCTATGTCCGCCTCCGCCTCCCGAATTATGCGGAGTTCCTCTAATTCCACCTCCAGCTCCTTTACTCGCTCCTCCAGAAGCTGCAATCGAACACACTTCTTACAAGTAAAATCACCTGAAACACTACTAGAGTCCCTCACCACATACATCCCACAGGAGATGCAGCTTACTGCCTGAACTGCCATCCCTGAAACAATTACCAGCAGAAAAATAAAAATAAAAATATTAAAAAAAACTTCCCCCACACTTATAATTTAGGTTAGAGGAGGTGGGAAGGTGGGATTCTCTACCAGTGTCATGGACAGATCGGATAGTCAGAAGCTTTTTCCCAGGGTGGAAGAGTCAATTACTAGGTTTAAGGTGCAAGAGGCAAGGTTTAAAGGAGATGTACAAGGCAGATTTTGTATAGAGAACCTGGATCTTGTCGCTGGGGGATGTAGTGGAAGCGGATACTTTTAGGGAGCATCTTGACAAATACATGAATAGAAACATAGAAACATAGAACATTACAGCGCAGAACAGGCCCTTCGGCCCACGGTGTTGCGCCGACCAGTTACAAAAACAATGACCCACTAGCCTATACCAATCCCTTTTCGTCCATAAACCTATCCATAGATCTCTTAAACGCCCCCAAACTAGGCGCATTTACAACTGCAGCAGGCAGGGCATTCCAATCCCTCACCACCCTCTGGGTAAAGAACCTACCCCTGACATCCGTCCTGTAGCTACCCCCCCTTAATTTAAAGCCATGCCCCCTCGTGCTAGCTTTCTCCATCCGAGGAAAAAGGCTATCACTATCCACCCTATCTAAACCTCTAATCATCTTATATGTTTCAATAAGGTCCCCTCTTAGCCGCCTTCTTTCCAACGAAAACAACCCTAAATCCCTCAGTCTCTCCTCATAGGACCTCCCCACCATACCAGGCAACATCCTGGTAAACCTCCTCTGCACCCTCTCCAAAGCCTCCACATCCTTCTTGTAATAGGATGGGATTAGAGAGATATGCTTCCCAGAAGAGTGGGGGGTTTTAGTTAAATCAGGCAGTATGGTCAGTGCAGGCTGGGAGGGCTGAAGCGCCTGTTCCTGTGCTGTAGTTTTCTTTTATTTTGTTTTTGTTCTTTGTTCTGGGTGTGGGTTTTATCAGTGTTACAGTGAGGAGTGTGGCATATGTCAGAGTTACAGTGATGGGTGTGGGATATATCAATGTTAAAGTGAGGAGTCTGGGATATATCGATATTAGAGTGAGAGGTTTGCCATATGTCAGAGTGTTACAGTCGGGGTTGTGGAATATATCAGGGTGTTACAGTAAGGATTGTGGGATATATCAGTGTTACAGTGAGGGGTGTAGGATGTATCAGTGTTACAGTGAGGGGTGTAGGATACATCACTGTTACAGTGAGGGATGGGGGGTATATCAGATTTACAGTGAGGGGAGTGGTAAGTATCAGTGTTATAGTAAGGGGTGTGGAACATATCAGTGTTACATTGATTGGTGTGGAATAGATTGTTGTGGGAAAATCACCACTCAGAATCAGATCTAAGATTCAACACACAGTTTTATTGGACAAAGCTTTGGGAGAAGCGCTGGGTTCTCTGCAGTGCACACAGTCACCTTCTCAATTTTACAATGGAGTTGAGCATCTTTTATACTTTTGCAAACAATAGACAAGTACAGACATTGATAGTTAGTACATCGTTATACATAGAGTAGATGGACATTGGCAGTTAGCACATCACTGTACATAGAGTAGGTACATTTATGCATTTATGTCCCCCATCAATGGCTGATCTTGTTACCAAAACTGTTTTGGCTCTGCTTTATGTCAAGCTAAGGTGCCTCAATGTCTGATCTATTTCTTGCAGTAGTTTAGGCACTAACAGGCCTTAGCTCTTTGTGTAATGTCTGTGCCCAAGTTAACGTCTTTTCCCAGAATCCATTTTGTGCCAGGTAACCTTCTTGTATCCTTTAATTTTGATTTTACTCCAACAATGTCAGTGTTAGAGTGAAGAGTGTGGGATGTATCAGTGTTACAGTGAGGAATGTGGGATATGCATGTAACTACAGGCATTTAGAGCCACAAGGACTAATTAGGGACAGTCAGCATGGCTTTGTGAGTGGAAAATCATGTCACACAAATTTGATTGAGTTTTTTGAAGGGTAACCAAGAATGTAGGTGAGGCCAGTGCAGTTGATGTTGTCTACATGGACTTTAGCAAGGCCTTTAACAAGGTACCACATGGTAGGTTGTTGCATAAGGTTAAATCTCATGGGATCCAGAGTGAGGTATCTAAATGGATGCAAAATTGACAGAATGTGGAGATGCTAGTGTTCTTGACAGAAGCCCAAGGTGGTTGTAGAGAATTGTTTTTCAAACTGGAGGCCTGTGACCAGTGGTGTACCTCGGGGATCAGTGCTGGATCCACTGTTATTTGTCATTTATATTAATGATTTGGATGAGAATTTCGGAGGCATGGTTAGTAAGTTTGCAGATGACATTAAGATTGGTGGCATAGTGGACAGTGAAGAAAGTTATCTCCAATTGCAATGGGATCTTGATCAATTGGGCCAGTGGGCTGACAAATGGCAGATGGAGTTTAATTTAGACAAATGCGAGGGGAGCATTTTGGTAGATTGAACCAGGGCAGGACTTACTTAGTTAATGGTAGGGCACTGGGGAGAGTTACAGAACAAAGAGATCTAGGGGTACATGGTCATAGCTCCTTAAAAGTGGAGTCACAGGTGGACAGAGTGGTGAAGAAGGCATTTGGCACGCTTTGTTTCATTGGTCAAAACATTGAATGCAGGAGTTAGAATGTCTTGTTGAAGTTGTACTAGACATTGGTAAGGCCACACTTGGAATGCTGTGTGCGATTCTGGTCACCCTATTGTAGAAAGGATATTATTAAACTAGAAAGAGTACAGAAGAGATTTACTAGATGCTACCAGGACTTGATGGACTGAATTATAAGGAGAAGCTGGATAGACTGAGACTTTTTTCTCTGGAGCGTAGAAGGCTGAGGGGTGATCTTATAGAGGTCTATAAAATAATGAGGGGCACAGATCAGCTAGGTAGTCAATATCTTTTCCCAAACATAGGGGAGTCTAAAACTAGATGGGATAGGTTTAAAGTGAGAGGGGGGAGATGCAAAAGTGTCCAGAGGGGCAGCTTTTTTACACAGAGGGTGGCGAGTGTCTGGAACAAGATGCCAGAGGTTGTAGTAGAGGCAGGTACAATTTTGTCTTTTAAAAAGCATTTAGATAGTTACATGGGTACGATGGGTATAGAGAGATGGGGTTAAATGTGGGTAATTGGGATTAATTTAGGGGTTTTAAAAAGGGTGGCATGGACAAGTTGGGCTGAAGGGCCTGTTTCCATGGTGTAAACCTCTATGACTCTATGATTCTATGCAAGAGGGGTATGGCGTATATCAGTTTTACATTGAGGGGTGTGGGATATATCAAAGTTACAGTGAGGGGCGTGGTTATGTCAGGGTGTTACAGTGAGGGGTGTGGGATTTGTCAGTGTTACAGTGAGGGTTGTTGGATATATCAGCGCTACAGTGAGGAGTTTGGGATGTATCAGAGTCGTACAGTGAGGGTTCTGGAATATATCAGAGACTTAGAGTGAGTTCTCATGAACACCCAATGTTATAGTGAGGAGAGTGGTGTTTGTCAGAGTGTTGCGGAAAGGCCTTTTAATGGAGGCAGACCGAGGGCCCGGGAACTGCAGAATCCCCTCGGCCTACACAACTGTGTGCTGCTGTGAGAAATAACGGCACAGAGTAAGATTTGAGAGATGTATGTAGTTTTAAGTTTTGAAATGTAATGACTGTAATTTTGTTAAGGACTGTAAAAATGTTTTTTTTGCACTGTTTGCAATTTTTATTCATGTAGGGATGCGATGGTTTAATTGAGATTTTTTTGAATAAAGTATATTTCTGAAATAAAAAAACATGTCAGAGTGTTTCAGTGAGGGGTGTGGATTATATCAGTGTTACAGTGAGGAGTGTGGCATATTGGTCACTGTCTCCAGGGGAGCAGTTGGAGTGGTGATTCAGTAAAGAGAGCTTGTAGTTAAGAGGGATTTTTACCTTACTTTTTTCGGAGTTTTTTTTTCTAAACCGAGGGTGTAAAACCGGAAGTAGGCCCCAGTGAGACCTGGGAAGGTTTTTTCCCCCAATAAATTTGAATGGGGAGGAAACCCAAGACTCTACACTTCTAGATTCTCCCACCCTCCCCCCTCCTCTCACCTTAAGACTTGGAGTGACAGCAGGTAAGCTTTCTTCATTTTTCTTTCTTTTTCGCTTATTCCTCAAACCTAAGGAGGATGAGGGAATATCAGGCAAGAGCTTTCTTTCTTTTTTTCTAAAGGGAATGGCAGGAAAGGCAGTGCAATGTTCCTCCTGCAGGATGTTTGAGGTGAGGGATGCTGTCAGTGTCCCTGTTGATTTCACTGTGGGAAGTGCACCCATCTCCAGCTCCTCAAAAACCGCGTTAGGGAACTGGAGCCGGAGCTGGATGAACTTCGGATCATTCGGGAGGCAGAGGTGATGATAGATAAAAGCTTCAGGGATTTGGAGACCAAAAAAAAAATGAAGATAGATGGGTGACAGTGAGAGGGGCTGGGAGGAAACAGCCAGTGCGGGGATCTCCTGTGGTTATTCCCCTCAGTAACAAGTATACCGTGTTGGATACTGTTGAGGGGGACAATCTACCAGTGGTAAACCAGAGTGACCGGATCTCCAGCACTGAGTCCGTCCCTGTGCCTCAGAAGGGAAGGGAGGACAGCAGGAGGGCAATAGTAATTGGGGGCGCAATGGTTAGAGAGACAGATAGGAGGTTCTGCGGCAGGAAAAGAGACTCATGGATGGTATGTTGCCTCCGGTGCCAGGGTCCGTGACATCTCGGACTGTGTTTTCAAGATCCTTAAGGGGGAAGGGGATCAGTCGCAGGTCATGGTACACATCGGTACCAATGATGTAGGTGGAAGAAGGGATGGGGATTTAAAACAGGAATTTAGCGAGTTAGGATGGAAGCTGAGAGCCAGGAGCGTGTTGTCATCTCTGGTTTGTTGCTGGTGCCACGTGCTACTGAGAACAGGGAGAGGGTGCAGATTAACACGTGTACTCAGCAAAAATATATCCCAGTGAAAAAGAAGGAATGTAAGAAAAGGGATAACCAGCCGTGGATAACTAAGGAAATATAGGAGAGTATCAAATTAAAAACCAATGCGTACAGAGTGGCCAAAATTAGTGGGGAACTAGAAGATTGGGAAAGCTTTAAAAAACAACAAAGAATTACTAAGACAGCAATAAAGAAAGGAAAGATAGATTATGAAACTAAACTAGCTCAAAATATAAAAACTGATAGTAAAAGTTTTTACAAATGTGTAAAAAGGACAAGAGTGGCTAAAGTAAACGTTGGACCCCTAGAAGATGAGAAGGGGGATTTAATAATGGGAAACGAGGAAATGGCCGAGGGCTTAAACAAGTTTTTTGTGTCGGCCTTCACAGTGGAGGACACAAATAGTGTACTGAAAATTGACGGTCGTGGGACTGTAGGGGGTGAGGACCTTAAAATGATTACTATTACTAAAGAGGTAGTGCTTGGTAGGCTAATGGGACTAAAGGTAGACAAGTCCCTGGGCCCAGATGGAATGCATCCCAGGGTATTAAAAGAAATGGCAGAAGGAATAGCAGATGCGTTAGTTGTAAATTATCAAAATTCGCTGGACTCTGGGGAGGTGCCAACTGATTGGAAAATGGTTAATGTGACGCCACTGTTTAAAAAAGGAGGTAGACAAAAGGCAGGTAACTACAGGCCGGTTAGCTTAATGTCCGTAGTTGGGAAAATGCTGGAATCCATCATTAAGGAAGAAATAGCAGGACACCCGGAAAAGAATGGTTCAATCAAACAGACGCAGCATGGATTCATGAAGGGAAAGTCGTGTTTGATGAATTTACTAGATTTTTATGAAGATGTAACGAGTGCGGTTAACAGAGGGGAACCGGTGGTTGTGGTACTTTTAGATTTCTAGAACGCTTTCGATAAGGTGCTCCACAAAAGGTTGCTATATAAGGTTAAGATACACGGAGTTGAGGGTAAAGTGTTAGTGTGGATTGAGGATTGGCTATCTAACAGGGAGCAGAGAGTTGGAATAATTGGGTGCTTTTCTGGTTGGCAGTTGGTGACTAGTGGAGTGCTGCAGGGATTGACTGTTTACCATATACTTAGATGACCTGGAGGAGGAGACCAAGTATAGGGTAACAAATTTTGCGGATGACACGAAGATGAGTGGGAAAGCAAATTGTGTGGAGGATGTGGAAAGTCTGCAGAGAGATTTGGATAGGCTGAGTGAGTGGTCAAAGATCTGGCAGGTGGAGTATAACGTTGGCAAGTGTGAGGTTGTCCACTTTGAAAGGAATAATAGTAAAATGGACTATTATATAAACGGAGAAAAATTACAACATGCTACTGTGCAGAGGGACCTGGGGGTCTTTGTGCATGAATCGCAAAAACCCAGTCTGCAGGTGCAGCAGGCGATCAAGAAGGCGAATGGGATGCTGGCCTTTATAGCGAGGGGGATAGAATATAAAAGCAGGGAGGTCTTGCTGCAACTGTACAGGGTACTGGTGAGGCTGCAGCTGGAGTACTGTGTGCAGTTTTGGTCCCCTTATTTGCGAAAGGATATATTGGCCTTGGAGGGAGTGCAGAGAAGGTTCACTAGGCTGATACCGGAGATGAGGGGGTTAGCTTATGAGTAGAGATTGAGTAGATTGGGCCTGTACTCGTTGGAGTTTAGAAGGCTGAAGGAAGATCTTATAGAGACATATAAGATAATGAAGAGGGTAGAGAGGGTAGAAGCAGAGAGATTATTTCTGCTTAGAAAGGAAACAAGTACTAGAGGGCACAGCCTCAAAATAAGGGGGAGTCAATTTAGAACAGAGTTGAGGAGGAACTTCTTCTCCCAGAGGGTAGCCTAACTTTGGAATTCTCTGCCCATTGAAGCGGTGGAGGCTACCTTGTTAAATGTGTTTAAGTCACAGGTAGATAGATTTCTGATCAATAAGAGAATTAAGGGTTATGGGGAGCAGGTGGGTAAGTGGAACTGAACCACTATCAGATCAGCCATGATGTTATTGAATGGCGGGGCAGGCTTGACACGCACCACTGTAACACTGATATATCCCACACCACTCACTGTAACACTCTGATACATCCACACCCCTCAAAGTAACACTCTGATATATTCCACACACCTCACTGTAACATTCTATATATCCCAAACCCCTCACTGTAATACTGATATATCCCCCTCACTGTAACACTGCTGATTTGCCTTTGGATATTAATGTTTCAGTTTGGGCTCTCTGTGTACTTACATTCTGATATATCCCATACCCCTCACTGTAACACTCTGATATACCCCACACCCCCACTGTAACAGTCTGATATATCCCACACCACTCACTATAACACTGATATATCCCCTACTCCTCATGGCAACACTGATATATCCCACACTCCTCATTGTAAAACTGATATAACCCACACCCTTCACTGTAACACTCTAACATATGCCACACTCCTCATTGTAACGCTGATATATACCACACCCCTCACTGTAACACTGACATATCCCGCATCACTCACTGGGGATATATCAGAGTGTTACTTTGAGGGGTGTGGGATATATCAAAGTGTTACAGTGATATCAGAATGTTACAGTGAATGGTGTGGAATATATCAGAGTGTTACTGTGAGTGGTGTGGGATATATCAAAGTGTTACTCTGAGGGGTGTGGAATATAAAAGAGTGTTACAGTGAGGGGTGTGGGATATATCAGAGTGTTACAGTGAGTGGTGTGGGATACATCAGATTGTTACAGTGAGGGTGTGGGATATATCAGAGTGTTACAGTGAGGGGTGTGGGATATATCAGATTGTTACAGTGAGTGGTGGGATATATCAGAGTGTTACAGTCAGTGGTGTGGGATATATCACACTGTTACAGTGAGTGGTGTGGAATATATCAGATTGTTACAGTGAGTGGTGTGGGATATATCACACTGTTACAGTGAGGGATGTGGGATATATCAGAGTGTTACAGTGAGTGGTGTGGGATATATCACACTGTTACAGTGAATGGTGTGGAATATATCAGATTGTTACAGTGAATGGTGTGGAATATATCAGATTGTTACAGTGAATGGTGTGGAATATATCAGATTGTTACAGTGAATGGTGTGGAATATATCAGATTGTTACAGTGAATGGTGTGGAATATATCAGATTGTTACAGTGAATGGTGTGGGATATATCAGAATGCAAGTACATAGTGAGCCCAAACTGAAACATTAATATCCAAAGGTCAATCAACTGTGTTACACTGAGGACTGTGGGGTATATCAGTGTTACAGTGAGTGGTGTGGGATATGTTAGTGTTACAATGAGTGGTCTGATATATATCAGCGTTACAATGAGGAGTGTAGCATATGTCAAAGTGTTACACTGAAGTGTAGGGATTATATCAGTTTTACAATGAGGAGTGTGGGATATATCAGTCTTACTATGAGGGGTGGGGTATGTAACAGTGTTACAATGAGGGGTGTGGAATATATTAGTGTTACAGTGAAGTATGTAGGATATATCAGAGTGTTACAGTGAGTGGTGTGGGATACATCAGACTGTTACAATGAGTTGTGTGGGATATGAGAGTGTTGCAATGAGGGGTGTGGTATATATCAGCATTACAATGATGAGTGTGGCATATGTTAGAGTGTTAGAGTGAAGAGTGTGAGTTATATCAGTTTTACAATGAGGAATGTGGGCTACATCAGTGTTATCATGAGGGATGGGGGGTATATCACTGTTACAGTGAGGGGTGTGGAATATCTCAGTGTTACAGTGAAGTATTTGGGATATATCAAAGTGTTCCAGTGAATGGTGTGGAATAGTCAGTGTTATAATGAGGCGTGTGGTATGTGTCAGCATTACAATGAGGAGGGTAGCATATGTCAGAGTGTGGGTTATATCAGTTTTACAATGTGGGGTGTGGAATATATCATTATTACAATGAAGTTTGTGGGATATATCAGAGCATTACAGTGAGATGTCTGGGATGTATCAGTGTTACAGTGAGTGGTGTGGGATACATCAGTGTTATAGTGAGTGGTGTGGGATATAACAGAGTGATACAGTGAGGGGTGTGGGATATATCAGAGTGTTACAGTGAGGCATGTGGAATATATCAAAGTGTTACTTTGAGGGGAGTGGGATATACCAGATTGATACAGTGAGGAGTGTGGGATAGACCAGAGTGATACAGTGAGGGGTATGGGATATATCAGAGTGTTACAGTGAGGGGTGTAGGATATATCAGAGTGTTACAGTGAGGCATGTGGAATATATCAAAGTGTTACTTTGAGGGGAGTGGGATATACCAGACTGATACAGTGAGGAGTGTGGAATAGACCAGGGTGATACAGTGAGGGGTATGGGATATATCAGAGTGTTACACTGAAGGGTGTAGGATATATTAGAGTGTTACAATGAGGCATGTGGAATATATCAAAGTGTTACTTTGAGGGGTGTGGGATATATTAGAATGTTACAGTGAGGCATGTGGAATATATCAGAGTGTTACTTTGAGGGGTGTGGGATATCAGAGTCTTACAGAGAAGGATATGGGATCTATCAGAGTGTTACAGTGAGTGGTGTGGGATATATCAGAGTGTTACAGTGAGTAGTGAGGGATATATCAGAGTGTTACAGTGAGTGGTGTGTGGGATATATCAGAGTGTTACAGTGAGTGGTGAGGGATATATCATTGTTACAGTGAGTGGTGTGTGGGATATATCAGAGTGTTACAGTGAGTGGTGAGGGATATATCAGAGTGTTACAGTGAGTGGTGTGTGGGATATATCAGAGTGTTACAGTGAGTGGTGTGTGGGATATATCAGAGTGTTACAGTGAGTGGTGAGGGATATATCAGAGTGTTACAGTGAGTGGTGTGTGGGATATATCAGAGTGTTACAGAGAGTGGTGAGGGATATATCAGTGTTACAGTGAGTGGTGTGTGGGATATATCAGAGTGTTACAGTGAGTGGTGAGGGATATATCAGTGTTCCAGTGAGTGGTGTATGGGATATATCAGAGTGTTACAGTGAGTGGTGAGGGATATATCAGTGTTACAGTGAGGTGTGTGGGATATATCAGAGTGTTACAGTGAGTGGTGAGGGATATATCAGTGTTACAGTGAGTGGTGTATGGGAGATATCAGAGTGTTACAGTGAGTGGTGAGGGATATATCAGAGTGTTACAGTGAGTGGTGTGTGGGATATATCAGAGTGTTACAGTGAGTGGTGAGGGATATATCAGTGTTACAGTGAGTGGTGTGTGGGATATATCAGAGTGTTACAGTGAGTGGTGAGGGATATATCATTGTTACAGTGAGTGGTGTGTGGGAGATATCAGAGTGTTACAGTGAGTGGTGAGGGATATAACAGTGTTACAGTGATATCAGAATGTTACAGTGAATGGTGTGGGATATATCAGAGTGTTACAGTGAGTGGTGAGGGATATATCAGTGTTACAGTGATTGGTGTGTGGGATATATCAGAGTGTTACAGTGAGTGGTGAGGGATATATCAGTGTTACAGTGAGTGGTGTGTGGGATATATCAGAGTGTTACAGTGAGTGGTGAGGGATATATCATTGTTACAGTGAGTGGTGTGTGGGAGATATCAGAGTGTTACAGTGAGTGGTGAGGGATATAACAGTGTTACAGCGATATCAGAATGTTATAGTGAATGGTGTGGGATATATCAGAGTGTTACTGTGAGTGGTGTGGGATATATCAAAGTGTTACTCTGAGGGGTGTGGAATATAAAAGAGTGTTACAGTGAGGGGTGTGGGATATATCAGAAACATTAATATCCAAAGGCCAATCAGTAGTTTTTAACAAGAGGTCGTTTTTAACAAGGTTTTGAATTTAGCCAATCAGTTTGAATCAGGCACTTATTAAGATTCATTCGTGCGACATGGGCATCGCTGGCTGCCCAGCATTTACTGCCCATCCCTAGTTGCCCTTGAGAAGGTCGTGGTGAGCTGCTTTCTTGAATCATTGCAGTCGATGTTCTGTGGGTTGGCCCACAATGCCGTCAGGGAGAGAATTCCAGGATTTTGATCCAGCGCCTGTGAAGGAACGGCGATATATTTCCAAATAGTATAGTGAGACCAAGAACCTATTAAATTTAAATCTGATGAATTTGACAACCTAGGACCAACCTGTTGTGGGAAATATTGGTATGTCATCACAGGTAAAAGAAGGGGGCAGTGGAACAAAAGCTCATAGCCCTTAGCTCAAATCACCATTTAGATAGTAAAGAACAAAGAACAACACACCACGGGAAACAGGCCCTTTGGCCCAACGAGCCCGCGCCACCATTTTAACATTGTGAGTTCCCTCTTCCACCCATGACCTTTGTCTACACCTATTGGGGAAGATTGAGGGAAGACTAATTTAGGGACAATTTGTTAACACCAATCAGCCTAAGAACACGTTTTTGGGATGTGGGAGGAAACCAGAGCACCCGGAGAAAACCCACGCAAGCACGGGGAGAATGCGCAAACTCCTGCAGACACCAGCCCAAATTCATGTATCTGCACAGCAAACAGTGATAGTCACTGAGCTGTCGTGTTGCACGTCAGATGGTCCAGTTTAAGCGTACACTAACGACGTGAAGCACTAGGCAACTCTCGAAACATTCAAGAATAGCGTTCACACAACCCACCATGTGTATGCCCCTTGTTGGTCAACAAGGCGGACTGAATGTCCTGTGAAGTAAAAGAAAAGAAAAGACATCAATAAACATGCAAAACTTAGACAGACAACTGCTAAAGTAGAAGGAAGAAAGAAGTTCAGTCAGAAGACTCAACACAGAAGCCCAAAATATTCCAGGAGAAACAAAACCTGATTGCAATTTAGACAGCAACTAAATTCTACTTTTTTGTTAGTAAGTGAGAATTGTATTTATCTAAACACCATACCATTAGAATCTTGTTTTATTCAATTTATTAATAGCTTTGTTAACTTATTCACTGTTAGTTGAATAAATAAATTGTTACATTGTTGATTTTAGGGTGAGTGTCAGGGATTTATTTTGTATTTAACCACTAGGAGTTGCTGAAGAGCAGATCACACCACTTCACACACACTTTTTACAGATTATCAGACGAGGTACTCCTCTTTGGCTGTTTTGGTGTTAGTTTCTCAGAGCGGGAGTCAAACTCCATTTTATAACAGATTAGTGGCTCATCCAGGATTTGACCAGTTCTAGATCTTGAAATAAATCTTTAGTGAGAAGTGGAAAATCTGTTTAGTGGCATGTTGTCAGTTAAATCAAACGTGGGGAAATAGTTTCGAGCATTTTGATGTTCGTTCTCAGAGAGGGAATCAACCTCCACATAACTATAGTGATGGGTGTGGGATACATCAGTGTTACAGTGAGGGGTGTGGGATACATCAGTGTTACAGTGAGGGGTGTGGGATACATCAGTGTTACAGTGAGGGGTGTGGGATATATCAGTGTTACAGTGAGGGGTGTGGGATACATCAGTGTTACAGTGAGGGGTGTGGGATACATCAGTGTTACAGTGAGGGGTGTGGGATACATCAGTGTTACAGTGAGGGGTGTGGGATACATCAGTGTTACAGTGAGGGGTGTGGGATACATCAGTGTTACAGTGAGGGGTGTGGGATACATCAGTGTTACAGTGAGGGGTGTGGGATACATCAGTGTTACAGTGAGGGGTGTGGGATACATCAGTTTTACAGTGAGGGATGTGGGATACATCAGTGTTACAGTGAGGGGTGTGGGATACATCAGTTTTACAGTGAGGGATGTGGGATACATCAGTGTTACAGTGAGGGGTGTGGGATACATCAGTTTTACAGTGAGGGATGTGGGATACATCAGTGTTACAGTGAGGGGTGTGGGATATATCAGTTTTACAGTGAGGGGTGTGGGATACATCAGTGTTACAGTGAGGGGTGTGGGATATTTTAATGTTACAATGAAGGGTGTGATATATTTCAGTGTTACAATGAGTGTGGCAAATGTCAGAGTGTTACAGTAAGCGGTGTGGGTTATATCAGTGTTACAGTGAGGAATTTGGGATATATCAATGTTACCGTGAGGGCTGTGGGATATATCAGAGTGTTACAGTGAGGGCTGTGGATAAATAAGAATGCAAGATTAAAGGGAATATTAGAGGCGGCTTCTTCACACAGAGAGTGGTGGGAGTGTGGAATGAGCTGCCAGATGAAGTGGTGAATGCGGGCTCACTTTTAACATTTAAGAAAAGCTTGAATGGGTATGTGGATGAGAGGGCTGTGGAGGGACATGGTGCAGGCGTAGGTCAGTGTGACTAGGCAGAAAAATGGTTTGGCACAGCCAAGAGGGGCCGAAGGGCCTGTTTTTGTGCTGTAGTGTTCTATGGTTCTAAGTACATAGAGAGCCCAAAGTGAAGCATTAATATTGAAAGGCCAATCAGCAGTGTTACAGTGAGGTGTGTGAAATATATCAATATTACAGTCAAGTGGGATATATCAGTGTTACAGTGAGGGGTGTGGGACATATCAGTGTTATAATGAGAGATGTGGGATATATCAGAGTCTTACAGTGAGTGGTGTGGGATATATCAGTGTTACAGTGAGGAGTGTGGGATATATCAGAGTTTACAGTGAGTTTTGTAGGATACATCAGAGTGTTACAGTGACTGGTGTAGTATATATCAGAGTGTTAGTAAGTGGCGAGGGATATATCAGAGTCTTACAGTGAGGGGCATGGATATATAGAGTTTTACAGTGAACAGTATGGGATATATCAGAAAATAGGTACATAGAGAGCCCAAACTGAAACATTAATATCCAAAGGCCAATCAGCAGTGTTACAGTGAGGGGGGTATGGGATATATCAGTGTTACTTTGAGGTATGTGGAATATATCTGGGTGTTTCAGTGGGGTAGGTGGGATACATCAGAGTGTTACAGTGAGGTATGTGGGATAAAGACTGGAGGGACTGATTGTGGACAAGTCCCCAGGACCGGATGGAATGCATCTGAGGGTTCTGAAAGAAATGGCGGAGGTGATAGTGGATGCCTTGGTGGTTATTTTCCAGACGTCGCTGGATTCCGGGGAAGTGCCGGAAGATTGGAAAACGGCTAATGTTACGCCGTTGTTTAAGAAGGGTGGCAGGCAAAAGGAGGGGAATTATTGGCCGGTTAGTTTAACATCTGTTGTAGGTAAAATGTTAGAATCCGTCATCAAGGAGGAAATAGCGAGGCATCTTGAGGGGAATTGCTTGATAGAGCAGACGCAGCACGGTTTCGTTAAGGGGAAGTCGTGTCTGACAAATTTACTGGAGTTCTATGAGGATGTGTCTAGGGCGGTGGATAGAGGAGAGCCGGTGGATGTGGTCTTTCTTGATTTTCAGAAGGCGTTTGACAAGGTACCTCACAAGAGGTTATTGCAGAAGGTAAGGGGGCATGGAGTCGGGGGTAGGGTGTTAGCGTGGATAGAGGATTGGTTGTCAAATAGGAGACAGAGAGTGGGGGTTAATGGGTGCTATTTGGATTGGCGGTTGGTGACTAGTGGAGTGCCCCAGGGGTCGGTGCTGGGGCCTCAGCTATTTACCATTTATATAGATGATTTGGAAGAGGGAACCGAGTGTATGGTGTCGAAATTTGCTGATGACACCAAGATTGGTGGAACGGCAAATTGCGCGGAGGGTGTGGAGAGTCTGCAGAAGGATCTAGATAGGCTGGGCGAATGGGCCAGGAACTGGCAAATGGAATTTAATGTTGGCAAGTGCGAGGTTGTCCACTTTGGTAGGAATAATGGTAGGAAGGACTATTACTTATGTGGCGAAAAACTGCAGCAGGCGACGGTGCAGAGGGACCTTGGGGTCCTTGTGCATGAGTCGCAAAAACCCAGCTTGCAGGTGCAGCAGGTGGTCAGGAAGGCGAATGGGATGCTGGCCTTCATAGCGAGGGGGATTGAATATAAAAGTAGGGAGGTCTTGCTGCAGCTGTATAGGGCATTGGTGAGGCCGCAGCTGGAGTACTGTGTGCAGTTTTGGTCGCCGCACTTACGCAAGGATATTTTGGCCTTGGAGAGAGTGCAGAGGAGGTTTACTAGGCTGATGCCGGAGTTGAGGGGGTTGAGCTATGAGGAGAGGCTGAATAAGCTAGGCTTGTACTCGTTAGAGTTTAGAAGAATGAGGGGAGATCTCATTGAGACGTATAAGATGATGAATGGGATGGATAGGATAGAGGTGGAGAGACTCTTCCCGCTCAGAAAGGACAGTAGGACTAGAGGGCACAGCCTCAAGATAAAGGGGGGGTAGTTTAGAACGGAGTTGAGGAGGAACTTCTTCACTCAAAGGGTGGTAAATCTCTGGAATTCTCTGCCCGTTGAAGTGGTGGAGGCTACCTCGCTAAATATTTTTAAGATGCGGGTTGATGGGTTTTTGATAAGCGAGGGGATTAAGGGTTATGGGGAGAGGGCGGGAATGTGGAACTGAGCCACGACAGATCAGCCATGATCTTATTGAATGGCGGGGCAGGCTCAAAGGGCTAGATGGCCTACTCCTGCTCCTATTTCTTATGTTCTTATGTTCTTATATCAGAGTTTTGCAGTGAATGGTTTGGGATATATCAGAGTGTTACAGCCAGGGCTTTGAAATATATCAGTGTAACAGTGAGGAATGTGGGATGTATCAAGGTGTTACAGTGAGGTATGTGGGATATATCAGAGTGTTACAGTGAGTGGTGTGGGATATATCAGGGTGTTACAGTGAGAGGTGTAGGATATAACAGAGTGTAAGAGTGAGGTATGTGGGATATATCAGTGTTACCATGAGTGGTGAGGGGTATATCAGTGTTACAGTGAATGGTGTGGGATACAGCAGAATGTTACAGCGAGAGGTGTGGAATATATCAGAGTGTTACTTAGAGGAGCCTGGAATATATCAGAGTGTTACAGTGAGGTATGTGGGATATATCAGAGTGTTACAGTGAGGTATGTGGGATATATCAGAGCATTACAATGAGTGATGTGGGATATATCAGAGTTTTATAGTGAGTGGTGTGGGATATATCAGAGTGTTACAGTGAGTGTGGGATATATCAGAGCGTTACCGTGAGTGGTGGGGGATATATCAGTGTTACAGTGAGTGGTGTGGGATATATCAGAGTGTTACAGTGAGTGTGGGATATATCAGAGCGTTACCGTGAGTGGTGGGGGATATATCAGAGTGTTACAGTGAGGGATGTGGGATATATCAGAGTGTTACAGTGAGTGTGGGATATATCAGAGCGTTACCGTGAGTGGTGGGGGATATATCAGTGTTACAGTGAGTGGTGTGGGATATATCAGAGTGTTACAGTGAGTGTGGGATATATCAGAGCGTTACCGTGAGTGGTGGGGGATATATCAGTGTTACAGTGAGTGGTGTGGGATATATCAGAGTGTTACAGTGAGTGTGGGATATATCAGAGCGTTACCGTGAGTGGTGGGGGATATATCAGAGTGTTACAGTGAGGGATGTGGGATATATCAGAGTGTTACAGTGAGGGATGTGGGATATATCAGAGTGTTACAGTGAGTGGTGTGGGATATATCAGAGTGTTACAGTGAGTGTGGGATATATCAGAGTGTTACCGTGAGGGATGTGGGATATATCAGAGTGTTACAGTGAGGGATGTGGGATATATCAGAGTGTTACAGTGAGTGAGGGATATATCAGAGCGTTACCGTGAGTGGTGGGGGATATATCAGAGTGTTACAGTGAGTGTGGGATATATCAGAGCGTTACCGTGAGTGGTGGGGGATATATCAGAGTGTTACAGTGAGGGATGTGGGATATATCAGAGTGTTACAGTGAGGGATGTGGGATATATCAGAGTGTTACAGTGAGGGGTGTGAGATATATCAGAGTGTTACAGTGAGTGTGGGATATATCAGAGTGTTACAGTGAGGGATGTGGGATATATCAGAGTGTTACAGTGAGGGGTGTGAGATATATCAGAGTGTTACAGTGAGGGATGTGGGATATATCAGAGTGTTACAGTGAGGGATGTGGGATATATCAGAGTGTTACAGTGAGGGATGTGGGATATATCAGAGTGTTACAGTGAGGGATGTGGGATATATCAGAGTGTTACAGTGAGGTATTTGGGATATATCAGAGTGTTACAGTGAGGGATGTGGGATATATCAGAGTGTTACAGTGAGGGATGTGGGATATATCAGAGTGTTACAGTGAGGGATGTGGGATATATCAGAGTGTTACAGTGAGGTATTTGGGATATATCAGAGTGTTACAGTGAGGGATGTGGGATATATCAGAGTGTTACAGTGAGGGATGTGGGATATATCAGAGTGTTACAGTGAGGGATGTGGGATATATCAGTGTTACAGTGAGGGTTGTTGGATATATCAATGTTACGGTGAGGGTATGTGATACATCAGTGTCACAGTGAGGGGAATGGAATATATCAGTGTTACATCGAGGGGTTTGGGATCCATCAGTGTTTCATTGAGGAGTGTGGGAGACATCAGTGTTACATTGAGGTATGTGAGATATATCAGAGTGTTACAGTGAGTGGCTTGGGATATATTAGTGTTATAGTGAGTGATGCGGGATATATCAGAGTGTTACACTGAGGTACTTGGGATATATCATGATACAACTACTTTGGTGTGGTTTTGTGTTGAAAAACAAATGAACAAAAGACTTAAAGTAACAAGTTAAAAAGGCCTAATACAAAAGCAACATTCTGCAAATACTGGAAATACCCAGCAGTTCCAGTACATCCCCAGAGAGAAACAATTCATTTCAGGTTGATGACCCTTTTGTTGAGATTGGACAATTGTAAAATTTATATATAGAATCAGTTTACAAAATTACAATATACAGCCTGAAATTTCTGACATTTCTTGTTATCTTGACACCGATCGGGCGACAGCATCATCTTTTGTTGCCTGGCATGTCGCCACCTTATTCCGAAAATCGTGTAAGTATTTGTATATCAGAGTGTTACAGTCAGGGGTTTGGAATGTATCAGTGTTACAGTGAGGTATGTGGGATATATCAGTGTTACAGTGAGGGTTGTTGGATATATCAGTGTTACGTTGAGGGTTATGTGATACTTCAGTGTCACAGTGAGGGGTGTGGGATATATCAGTGTTACATCGCGGAGTTTGGGATCCATCAGTGTTGCAATGAGGAGTGTGGGATATATCAATATTATAGTGAGGGCTATTGGATATCAGTATTACAGTGAGGTGTATGGGATATATTAGTGTTACAGTAAGGAGCGTGTGATCAAAGTGTTACAGTGAGGGGTGTGGGATATATCAGTATTACAGTGAGGGGTGTGGGATATATCAGTGTTACAGTGAGGGGTGTGGGATATATCAGAGTGTTGCAGTGAGGGGTATGAGATATATCAGTGTTATGGTTAGAAGTCTGGGATATATCAGTGTTACAGTGAGCAAACTGCGATATATCAGTGTTACAGTGAGGGGACTGGGCTATATCAGTGTTACAGTGAGGGGACTGGGATATATTAGTGTTACAGTGAGGGGACTGGGATATATTAGTGTTACAGTGAGGGGACTGGGATATATTAGTGTTACAGTGAGGGAACTGGGATATATTAGTGTTACAGTGAGGGGACTGGGATATATTAGTGTTAAAGTGAGGGGACTGGGATATATTAGTGTTACAGTGAGGGGACTGGGATATATTAGTGTTACTGTGAGGGGACTGGGATATATTAGTGTTACAGTGAGGGGACTGGGATATACTAGTGTTAAAGTGAGGGGACTGGGATATATTAGTGTTACAGTGAGGGGACTGGGATATATTAGTGTTACAGTGAGGGGACTGGGATATATTAGTGTTACAGTGAGGGGACTGGGATATATTAGTGTTAAAGTGAGGGGACTGGGATATATTAGTGTTAAAGTGAGGGGACTGGGATATATTAGTGTTACAGTGAGGGGACTGGGATATATTAGTGTTAAAGTGAGAAGAGTGGCATTTATCTGTGTTACAGTGAGGGGACTGAGATGTAACAGTATTACAGTGAGGGGACTGGTATATACCAGTGTTACAATGAACAGTGTGGGATATATCAGTGCTGCAGTGAGAGGAATGGTTTATATCAGAGTGTTACAGTGAGAGCTTTGGGAAATGTCAATCAATATAAGGAGTGTTACAGTGAGGAGCGTGGGATTTATTTGTGTTACAGTGAGGAGTGTTGGAAAAATTAAAATATTGCAGTGAAGGATGAGGTTATTTTTCAGTGTTACAGTGAGGGGTGAAGTTATTTATCAGAGTGTTACAGTGGGAGCTTTGGGATATATCAGAATGTTGCTGTGGGCGGGAAGTTATTTATCGGAGTGTTACAGTGAGGGATATATCAGTGTTACAGTGAGGGTGAGATTATTTATCGGAGTGTTACAGTAGGGGATATATCAGTGTTACAGTGAGGGGTGAGATTATTTATCGGAGTGTTACAGTGAGGGATGTATCAGCGTTACAGTGAGGGGTGAGATTATTTATCGGAGTGTTACAGTGAGGGATATATCAGTGTTACAGTGAGGGGTGAGGTTATTTATCGGAGTGTTATAGTGAGGGATATATCAGTGTTACAGTGAGGGGTGAGATTATTTATCGGAGTGTTACAGTGAGGGATATATCAGTGTTACAGTGAGGGGTGAGATTATTTATCGGAGTGTTACAGTGAGAGATGTATCAGTGTTACAGTGAGGGGTGAGATTATTTATCGGAGTGTTACAGTAGGGGATATATCAGTGTTACAGTGAGGGGTGAGATTATTTATCGGAGTGTTACAGTGAGAGATGTATCAGTGTTACAGTGAGGGGTGAGGTTATTTATCGGAGTGTTACAGTAGGGGATATATCAGTGTTACAGTGAGGGGTGAGATTATTTATCGGAGTGTTACAGTAGGGGATATATCAGTGTTACAGTGAGGGGTGAGATTATTTATCGGAGTGTTACAGTGAGGGATATATCAGTGTTACAGTGAGGGTGAGATTATTTATCGGAGTGTTACAGTGAGGGATATATCAGTGTTACAGTGAGGGGTGAGATTATTTATCGGAGTGTTACAGTGAGGGATATATCAGTGTTACAGTGAGGGTGAGATTATTTATCGGAGTGTTACAGTGAGGGATGTATCAGTGTTACAGTGAGGAGGGAGATTATTTATCGGAGTGTTACAGTGAGAGATGTATCAGTGTTACAGTGAGGGGTGAGGTTATTTATCGGAGTGTTACAGTAGGGGATATATCAGTGTTACAGTGAGGGGTGAGATTATTTATCGGAGTGTTACAGTAGGGGATATATCAGTGTTACAGTGAGGGGTGAGATTATTTATCGGAGTGTTACAGTAGGGGATATATCAGTGTTACAGTGAGGGGTGAGATTATTTATCGGAGTGTTACAGTGAGGGATGTATCAGTGTTACAGTGAGGAGGGAGATTATTTATCGGAGTGTTACAGTGAGAGATGTATCAGTGTTACAGTGAGGGGTGAGGTTATTTATCGGAGTGTTACAGTAGGGGATATATCAGTGTTACAGTGAGGGGTGAGATTATTTATCGGAGTGTTACAGTAGGGGATATATCAGTGTTACAGTGAGGGTGAGATTATTTATCGGAGTGTTACAGTGAGGGATATATCAGTGTTACAGTGAGGGGTGAGATTATTTATCGGAGTGTTACAGTGAGAGATATATCAGTGTTACAGTGAGGGTGAGATTATTTATCGGAGTGTTATAGTGAGGGATATATCAGTGTTACAGTGAGGGTGAGATTATTTATCGGAGTGTTACAGTGAGAGATGTATCAGTGTTACAGTGAGGGGTGAGATTATTTATCGGAGTGTTACAGTAGGGGATATATCAGTGTTACAGTGAGGGGTGAGATTATTTATCGGAGTGTTACAGTGAGAGATGTATCAGTGTTACAGTGAGGGGTGAGATTATTTATCGGAGTGTTACAGTGAGGGATATATCAGTGTTACAGTGAGGGTGAGATTATTTATCGGAGTGTTACAGTGAGGGATATATCAGTGTTACAGTGAGGGGTGAGATTATTTATCGGAGTGTTACAGTAGGGGATATATCAGTGTTACAGTGAGGGGTGAGATTATTTATCGGAGTGTTACAGTGAGGGATATATCAGTGTTACAGTGAGGGTGAGATTATTTATCGGAGTGTTACAGTGAGGGATATATCAGTGTTACAGTGAGGGTGAGATTATTTATCGGAGTGTTACAGTGAGGGATATATCAGTGTTACAGTGAGGGTGAGATTATTTATCGGAGTGTTACAGTGAGGGATATATCAGTATTACAGTGAGGGGTGTGATTATTTATCGGAGTGTTACAGTGAGGGATATATCAGTGTTACAGTGAGGGTGAGATTATTTATCGGAGTGTTACAGTGAGGGATGTATCAGTGTTACAGTGAGGGGTGAGATTATTTATCGGAGTGTTACAGTGAGGGATATATCAGTGTTACAGTGAGGAGTGAGATTATTTATCGGAGTGTTACAGTGAGGGATATATCAGTATTACAGTGAGGGTGAGATTATTTATCGGAGTGTTACAGTGAGGGATATATCAGTGTTACAGTGAGGGGTGAGATTATTTATCGGAGTGTTACAGTGAGGGATGTATCAGTGTTACAGTGAGGGGTGAGATTATTTATCGGAGTGTTACAGTGAGGGATATATCAGTATTACAGTGAGGGTGAGATTATTTATCGGAGTGTTACAGTGAGGGATATATCAGTGTTACAGTGAGGGTGAGATTATTTATCGGAGTGTTATAGTGAGGGATATATCAGTGTTACAGTGAGGGGTGAGATTATTTATCGGAGTGTTATAGTGAGGGATATATCAGTGTTACAGTGAGGGTGAGATTATTTATCGGAGTGTTACAGTGAGGGATATATCAGTGTTACAGTGAGGGTGAGATTATTTATCGGAGTGTTACAGTGAGGGATATATCAGTGTTACAGTGAGGGGTGAGATTATTTATCGGAGTGTTACAGTGAGGGATATATCAGTGTTACAGTGAGGGGTGAGATTATTTATCGGAGTGTTATAGTGAGGGATATATCAGTGTTACAGTGAGGGGTGAGATTATTTATCGGAGTGTTACAGTGAGAGATGTATCAGTGTTACAGTGAGGGTGAGATTATTTATCGGAGTGTTACAGTGAGGGATATATCAGTGTTACAGTGAGGGTGAGATTATTTATCGGAGTGTTACAGTGAGGGATATATCAGTGTTACAGTGAGGGGTGAGATTATTTATCGGAGTGTTACAGTGAGGGATATATCAGTGTTACAGCGAAGGGTGAGATTATTTATCGGAGTGTTATAGTGAGGGATATATCAGTGTTACAGTGAGGGTGAGATTATTTATCGGAGTGTTATAGTGAGGGATATATCAGTGTTACAGTGAGGGGTGAGATTATTTATCGGAGTGTTACAGTGAGGGATATATCAGTGTTACAGTGAGGGGTGAGATTATTTATCGGAGTGTTATAGTGAGGGATATATCAGTGTTACAGTGAGGAGTGAGATTATTTATCGGAGTGTTACAGTAGGGGATATATCAGTGTTACAGTGAGGGTGAGATTATTTATCGGAGTGTTACAGTGAGGGATATATCAGTATTACAGTGAGGGTGAGATTATTTATCGGAGTGTTACAGTGAGGGATATATCAGTGTTACAGCGAGGAGTGAGATTATTTATCGGAGTGTTACAGTAGGGGATATATCAGTGTTACAGTGAGGGTGAGATTATTTATCGGAGTGTTACAGTGAGGGATATATCAGTGTTACAGTGAGGGTGAGATTATTTATCGGAGTGTTACAGTGAGGGATATATCAGTGTTACAGTGAGGGTGAGATTATTTATCGGAGTGTTACAGTGAGAAATGTATCAGTGTTACAGTGAGGGTGAGATTATTTATTGGAGTGTTACAGTGAGAAATGTATCAGTGTTACAGTGAGGGGTGAGATTATTTATTGGAGTGTTATAGTGAGGGATATATCAGTGTTACAGTGAGGAGTGAGATTATTTATCGGAGTGTTACAGTGAGGGATATATCAGTGTTACAGTGAGGGGTGAGATTATTTATCGGAGTGTTACAGTGAGAAATGTATCAGTGTTACAGTGAGGGGTGAGATTATTTATTGGAGTGTTATAGTGAGGGATATATCAGTGTTACAGTGAGGAGTGAGATTATTTATCGGAGTGTTACAGTGAGAAATGTATCAGTGTTACAGTGAGGGGTGAGATTATTTATCGGAGTGTTACAGTGAGAAATGTATCAGTGTTACAGTGAGGGGTGAGATTATTTATTGGAGTGTTATAGTGAGGGATATATCAGTGTTACAGTGAGGAGTGAGATTATTTATTGGAGTGTTACAGTGAGGGATATATCAGTGTTACAGTGAGGGGTGAGATTATTTATCGGAGTGTTACAGTGAGGGATATATCAGTGTTACAGTGAGGGTGAGATTATTTATCGGAGTGTTACAGTGAGGGATATATCAGTGTTACAGTGAGGGTGAGATTATTTATCGGAGTGTTACAGTGGGGGATATATCAGTGTTACAGTGAGGGTGAGATTATTTATCGGAGTGTTACAGTAGGGGATATATCAGTGTTACAGTGAGGGGTGAGATTATTTATCGGAGTGTTACAGTGAGGGATATATCAGTGTTACAGTGAGGGGTGAGATTATTTATCGGAGTGTTACAGTAGGGGATATATCAGTGTTACAGTGAGGGTGAGATTATTTATCAGAGTGTTACAGTGAGGGATATATCAGTGTTACAGTGAGGGTGAGATTATTTATCGGAGTGTTATAGTGAGGGATATATCAGTGTTACAGTGAGGGGTGAGATTATTTATCGGAGTGTTACAGTGAGGGATATATCAGTGTTACAGTGAGGGTGAGATTATTTATCGGAGTGTTACAGTGAGGGATATATCAGTGTTACAGTGAGGGGTGAGATTATTTATCAGAGTGTTACAGTAGGGGATATATCAGTGTTACAGTGAGGGGTGAGGTTATTTATCAGAGTGTTACAGTAGGGGATATATCAGTGTTACAGTGAGGGGTGAGATTATTTATCGGAGTGTTACAGTGAGGGGATATATCAGTGTTACAGTGAGGGTGAGATTATTTATCGGAGTGTTACAGTGAGGGATATATCAGTGTTACAGTGAGGGGTGAGATTATTTATCGGAGTGTTACAGTGAGGGATATATCAGTGTTACAGTGAGGGTGAGATTATTTATCGGAGTGTTACAGTGAGGGATATATCAGTGTTACAGTGAGGGGTGAGATTATTTATCGGAGTGTTACAGTGAGGGATATATCAGTGTTACAGTGAGGGGTGAGATTATTTATCAGAGTGTTACAGTGAGGGATATATCAGTGTTACAGTGAGGGGTGAGATTATTTATCGGAGTGTTACAGTGAGGGATATATCAGTGTTACAGTGAGGGTGAGATTATTTATCGGAGTGTTACAGTGAGGGATATATCAGTGTTACAGTGAGGAGTGAGATTATTTATCGGAGTGTTACAGTGAGGGATATATCAGTGTTACAGTGAGGGTGAGATTATTTATTGGAGTGTTACAGTGAGGGATATATCAGTGTTACAGTGAGGAGTGAGATTATTTATCGGAGTGTTACAGTGAGGGATATATCAGTGTTACAGTGAGGGTGAGATTATTTATCGGAGTGTTACAGTGAGGGATATATCAGTGTTACAGTGAGGGGTGAGATTATTTATCGGAGTGTTACAGTGAGGGATGTATCAGTGTTACAGTGAGGGGTGAGATTATTTATCGGAGTGTTACAGTGAGAAATGTATCAGTGTTACAGTGAGGGTGAGATTATTTATCGGAGTGTTACAGTGAGGGATATATCAGTGTTACAGTGAGGGTGAGATTATTTATTGGAGTGTTACAGTGAGGGATATATCAGTGTTACAGTGAGGAGTGAGATTATTTATCGGAGTGTTACAGTGAGGGATATATCAGTGTTACAGTGAGGGTGAGATTATTTATCGGAGTGTTACAGTGAGGGATATATCAGTGTTACAGTGAGGGTGAGATTATTTATCGGAGTGTTACAGTGAGGGATATATCAGTGTTACAGTGAGGAGTGAGATTATTTATCGGAGTGTTACAGTGAGGGATATATCAGTGTTACAGTGAGGAGTGAGATTATTTATCGGAGTGTTACAGTGAGGGATATATCAGTGTTACAGTGAGGGGTGAGATTATTTATCGGAGTGTTACAGTGAGGGATGTATCAGTGTTACAGTGAGGGGTGAGATTATTTATCGGAGTGTTACAGTGAGAAATGTATCAGTGTTACAGTGAGGGTGAGATTATTTATCGGAGTGTTACAGTGAGGGATATATCAGTGTTACAGTGAGGAGTGAGGTTATTTATCGGAGTGTTACAGTGAGGGATATATCAGTGTTACAGTGAGGAGTGAGATTATTTATCGGAGTGTTATAGTGAGGGATGTATCAGTGTTACAGTGAGGGGTGAGATTATTTATCGGAGTGTTACAGTGAGGGATATATCAGTGTTACAGTGAGGGGTGAGATTATTTATCGGAGTGTTACAGTGAGGGATATATCAGTGTTACAGTGAGGGGTGAGATTATTTATCGGAGTGTTACAGTAGGGGATATATCAGTGTTACAGTGAGGAGTGAGATTATTTATCGGAGTGTTATAGTGAGGGATGTATCAGTGTTACAGTGAGGGGTGAGATTATTTATCGGAGTGTTACAGTGAGGGATATATCAGTGTTACAGCGAGGAGTGAGATTATTTATTGGAGTGTTACAGTGAGGGATATATCAGTGTTACAGTGAGGGGTGAGATTATTTATCGGAGTGTTACAGTGAGGGATATATCAGTGTTACAGTGAGGGTGAGATTATTTATCGGAGTGTTACAGTGAGGGATATATCAGTGTTACAGTGAGGGGTGAGATTATTTATCGGAGTGTTACAGTAGGGGATATATCAGTGTTACAGTGAGGGTGAGATTATTTATCGGAGTGTTACAGTGAGGGATATATCAGTGTTACAGTGAGGGGTGAGATTATTTATCGGAGTGTTACAGTGAGGGATATATCAGTGTTACAGTGAGGGGTGAGATTATTTATCGGAGTGTTACAGTGAGGGATATATCAGTGTTACAGTGAGGAGTGAGATTATTTATCGGAGTGTTACAGTGAGGGATATATCAGTGTTACAGTGAGGGTGAGATTATTTATCGGAGTGTTATAGTGAGGGATGTATCAGTGTTACAGTGAGGGGTGAGATTATTTATCGGAGTGTTATAGTGAGGGATGTATCAGTGTTACAGTGAGGGGTGAGATTATTTATCGGAGTGTTACAGTGAGGGATATATCAGTGTTACAGCGAGGAGTGAGATTATTTATTGGAGTGTTACAGTGAGGGATATATCAGTGTTACAGTGAGGGGTGAGATTATTTATCGGAGTGTTACAGTGAGGGATATATCAGTGTTACAGTGAGGGTGAGATTATTTATCGGAGTGTTACAGTGAGGGATATATCAGTGTTACAGTGAGGGGTGAGATTATTTATCGGAGTGTTACAGTAGGGGATATATCAGTGTTACAGTGAGGGTGAGATTATTTATCGGAGTGTTACAGTGAGGGATGTATCAGTGTTACAGTGAGGGGTGAGATTATTTATCGGAGTGTTACAGTAGGGGATATATCAGTGTTACAGTGAGGGTGAGATTATTTATCGGAGTGTTACAGTGGGGGATGTATCAGTGTTACAGTGAGGGTGAGATTATTTATCGGAGTGTTACAGTGGGGGATGTATCAGTGTTACAGTGAGGGTGAGATTATTTATCAGAGTGTTACAGTGAGGGATATATCAGTGTTACAGTGAGGGTGAGATTATTTATCGGAGTGTTACAGTGAGGGATATATCAGTGTTACAGTGAGGGGTGAGATTATTTATCGGAGTGTTACAGTGAGGGATATATCAGTGTTACAGTGAGGGGTGAGATTATTTATCGGAGTGTTACAGTAGGGGATATATCAGTGTTACAGCGAGGGGTGAGATTATTTATCGGAGTGTTACAGTGAGGGATATATCAGTGTTACAGTGAGGGTGAGATTATTTATCGGAGTGTTACAGTGAGGGATATATCAGTGTTACAGTGAGGGGTGAGATTATTTATCGGAGTGTTACAGTGAGGGATATATCAGTGTTACAGTGAGGAGTGAGATTATTTATCGGAGTGTTACAGTGAGGGATATATCAGTGTTACAGTGAGGAGTGAGATTATTTATCGGAGTGTTACAGTGAGGGATATATCAGTGTTACAGTGAGGGGTGAGATTATTTATCGGAGTGTTACAGTGAGGGATATATCAGTGTTACAGTGAGGAGTGAGGTTATTTATCGGAGTGTTACAGTGAGGGATATATCAGTGTTACAGTGAGGAGTGAGGTTATTTATCGGAGTGTTACAGTGAGGGATGTATCAGTGTTACAGTGAGGGGTGAGATTATTTATCGGAGTGTTACAGTGAGAGATGTATCAGTGTTACAGTGAGGGGTGAGATTATTTATCGGAGTGTTACAGTAGGGGATATATCAGTGTTACAGTGAGGGGTGAGATTATTTATCGGAGTGTTACAGTGAGGGATGTATCAGTGTTACAGTGAGGAGTGAGATTATTTATCGGAGTGTTACAGTGAGGGATATATCAGTGTTACAGTGAGGGGTGAGATTATTTATCGGAGTGTTACAGTGAGGGATATATCAGTGTTACAGTGAGGAGTGAGGTTATTTATCGGAGTGTTACAGTGAGGGATATATCAGTGTTACAGTGAGGAGTGAGGTTATTTATCGGAGTGTTACAGTGAGGGATATATCAGTGTTACAGTGAGGGGTGAGATTATTTATCGGAGTGTTACAGTGAGGGATATATCAGTGTTACAGTGAGGGGTGAGATTATTTATCGGAGTGTTACAGTGAGGGATATATCAGTATTACAGTGAGGGTGAGATTATTTATCGGAGTGTTACAGTGAGGGATATATCAGTGTTACAGTGAAGGGTGAGATTATTTATCGGAGTGTTATAGTGAGGGATATATCAGTGTTACAGTGAGGAGTGAGGTTATTTATCGGAGTGTTACAGTGAGGGATATATCAGTGTTACAGTGAGGGGTGAGATTATTTATCAGAGTGTTACAGTGAGGGATATATCAGTGTTACAGTGAGGGGTGAGATTATTTATCGGAGTGTTACAGTGAGGGATGTATCAGTGTTACAGTGAGGGTGAGATTATTTATCGGAGTGTTACAGTGAGGGATGTATCAGTGTTACAGTGAGGGTGAGATTATTTATCGGAGTGTTACAGTAGGGGATATATCAGTGTTACAGTGAGGGGTGAGATTATTTATCAGAGTGTTACAGTGAGGGATGTATCAGTGTTACAGTGAGGGGTGAGATTATTTATCGGAGTGTTACAGTGAGGGATGTATCAGTGTTACAGTGAGGGTGAGATTATTTATCGGAGTGTTACAGTGAGGGATGTATCAGTGTTACAGTGAGGGTGAGATTATTTATCGGAGTGTTACAGTAGGGGATATATCAGTGTTACAGTGAGGAGTGAGATTATTTATCGGAGTGTTACAGTGAGGGATATATCAGTGTTACAGTGAGGGGTGAGGTTATTTATCGGAGTGTTACAGTGAGGGATATATCAGTGTTACAGTGAGGGGTGAGATTATTTATCGGAGTGTTACAGTGAGGGATGTATCAGTGTTACAGTGAGGGGTGAGATTATTTATCGGAGTGTTACAGTGAGGGATATATCAGTGTTACAGTGAGGAGTGAGATTATTTATCGGAGTGTTACAGTGAGGGATATATCAGTGTTACAGCGAGGGGTGAGATTATTTATCGGAGTGTTACAGTGAGGGATGTATCAGTGTTACAGTGAGGGGTGAGGTTATTTATCGGAGTGTTACAGTGAGGGATATATCAGTGTTACAGTGAGGGGTGAGGTTATTTATCGGAGTGTTACAGTAGGGGATATATCAGTGTTACAGTGAGGGGTGAGATTATTTATCAGAGTGTTACAGTGAGGGATATATCAGTGTTACAGTGAGGGGTGAGATTATTTATCAGAGTGTTACAGTGAGGGATATATCAGTGTTACAGTGAGGGGTGAGATTATTTATCGGAGTGTTACAGTGAGGGATGTATCAGTGTTACAGTGAGGGGTGAGATTATTTATCAGAGTGTTACAGTGAGGGATATATCAGTGTTACAGTGAGGGGTGAGATTATTTATCGGAGTGTTACAGTAGGGGATATATCAGTGTTACAGTGAGGGGTGAGATTATTTATCGGAGTGTTACAGTGAGGGATATATCAGTGTTACAGTGAGGGGTGAGATTATTTATCGGAGTGTTACAGTGAGGGATATATCAGTGTTACAGTGAGGGGTGAGATTATTTATCGGAGTGTTACAGTGAGGGATATATCATTGTTACAGTGAGGGTGAGATTATTTATCGGAGTGTTACAGTGAGGGATATATCAGTGTTACAGTGAGGGGTGAGATTATTTATCGGAGTGTTACAGTAGGGGATATATCAGTGTTACAGTGAGGGGTGAGATTATTTATCAGAGTGTTACAGTGAGGGATATATCAGTGTTACAGTGAGGGGTGAGATTATTTATCGGAGTGTTACAGTAGGGGATATATCAGTGTTACAGTGAGGGGTGAGATTATTTATCAGAGTGTTACAGTGAGGGATATATCAGTGTTACAGTGAGGGGTGAGATTATTTATCGGAGTGTTACAGTGAGGGATATATCAGTGTTACAGTGAGGAGTGAGATTATTTATCGGAGTGTTACAGTGAGGGATATATCAGTGTTACAGTGAGGGGTGAGATTATTTATCGGAGTGTTACAGTGAGGGATATATCAGTGTTACAGTGAGGGGTGAGATTATTTATCGGAGTGTTACAGTAGGGGATATATCAGTGTTACAGTGAGGGTGAGATTATTTATCGGAGTGTTACAGTGAGGGATATATCAGTGTTACAGTGAGGGTGAGATTATTTATCAGAGTGTTACAGTGAGGGATATATCAGTGTTACAGTGAGGGGTGAGATTATTTATCGGAGTGTTACAGTGAGGGATATATCAGTGTTACAGTGAGGGGTGAGATTATTTATCGGAGTGTTACAGTGAGGGATGTATCAGTGTTACAGTGAGGGGTGAGATTATTTATCGGAGTGTTACAGTGAGGGATATATCAGTGTTACAGTGAGGGTGTGATTATTTATCGGAGTGTTACAGTGAGGGATATATCAGTGTTACAGTGAGGGTGAGATTATTTATCGGAGTGTTACAGTGAGGGATATATCAGTGTTACAGTGAGGAGTGAGATTATTTATCGGAGTGTTACAGTGAGGGATGTATCAGTGTTACAGTGAGGGGTGAGATTATTTATCGGAGTGTTACAGTGAGGGATGTATCAGTGTTACAGTGAGGGGTGAGATTATTTATCGGAGTGTTACAGTGAGGGATATATCAGTGTTACAGTGAGGAGTGAGATTATTTATCGGAGTGTTACAGTGAGGGATGTATCAGTGTTACAGTGAGGGGTGAGATTATTTATCGGAGTGTTACAGTGAGGGATATATCAGTGTTACAGTGAGGGTGTGATTATTTATCGGAGTGTTACAGTGAGGGATATATCAGTGTTACAGTGAGGAGTGAGATTATTTATCGGAGTGTTACAGTGAGGGATATATCAGTGTTACAGTGAGGGTGAGATTATTTATCGGAGTGTTACAGTGAGGAATATATCAGTGTTACAGTGAGGGTGAGATTATTTATCGGAGTGTTACAGTGAGAGATGTATCAGTGTTACAGTGAGGGTGAGATTATTTATCGGAGTGTTACAGTGAGGGATATATCAGTGTTACAGTGAGGGTGTGATTATTTATTGGAGTGTTACAGTGAGGGATATATCAGTGTTACAGTGAGGGGTGAGATTATTTATCGGAGTGTTACAGTAGGGGATATATCAGTGTTACAGTGAGGGGTGAGATTATTTATCGGAGTGTTACAGTGAGGGATGTATCAGTGTTACAGTGAGGGGTGAGATTATTTATCGGAGTGTTACAGTGAGGGATATATCAGTGTTACAGTGAGGGGTGAGATTATTTATCGGAGTGTTACAGTGAGGGATGTATCAGTGTTACAGTGAGGGGTGAGATTATTTATCGGAGTGTTACAGTGAGGGATATATCAGTGTTACAGTGAGGGGTGAGATTATTTATCGGAGTGTTACAGTAGGGGATATATCAGTGTTACAGTGAGGGGTGAGATTATTTATCGGAGTGTTACAGTGAGGGATATATCAGTGTTACAGTGAGGGGTGAGATTATTTATCGGAGTGTTACAGTGAGGGATATATCAGTGTTACAGTGAGGGGTGAGATTATTTATCGGAGTGTTACAGTAGGGGATATATCAGTGTTACAGTGAGGGTGAGATTATTTATTGGAGTGTTACAGTGAGGGATATATCAGTGTTACAGTGAGGGGTGAGATTATTTATCGGAGTGTTACAGTGAGGGATATATCAGTGTTACAGTGAGGGGTGAGATTATTTATCGGAGTGTTACAGTGAGAGATGTATCAGTGTTACAGTGAGGGGTGAGATTATTTATCGGAGTGTTACAGTGAGGGATATATCAGTGTTACAGTGAGGGTGAGATTATTTATCGGAGTGTTACAGTGAGGGATATATCAGTGTTACAGCGAGGGGTGAGATTATTTATCGGAGTGTTACAGTGAGGGATATATCAGTGTTACAGTGAGGGGTGAGATTATTTATCGGAGTGTTACAGTAGGGGATATATCAGTGTTACAGTGAGGGGTGAGATTATTTATCGGAGTGTTACAGTGAGGGATATATCAGTGTTACAGTGAGGAGTGAGATTATTTATCGGAGTGTTACAGTGAGGGATATATCAGTGTTACAGTGAGGGTGAGATTATTTATTGGAGTGTTACAGTGAGGGATATATCAGTGTTACAGTGAGGGGTGAGATTATTTATCGGAGTGTTACAGTGAGGGATATATCAGTGTTACAGTGAGGGGTGAGATTATTTATCGGAGTGTTACAGTGAGGGATATATCAGTGTTACAGTGAGGAGTGAGATTATTTATCGGAGTGTTACAGTGAGGGATATATCAGTGTTACAGTGAGGGGTGAGATTATTTATTGGAGTGTTACAGTGAGGGATATATCAGTGTTACAGTGAGGGTGAGATTATTTATCGGAGTGTTACAGTAGGGGATATATCAGTGTTACAGTGAGGGGTGAGATTATTTATCGGAGTGTTACAGTGAGGGATATATCAGTATTACAGTGAGGGTGAGATTATTTATCGGAGTGTTATAGTGAGGGATGAAGTTATTTCTCAGAGTGTTACAGTGTAATTTTGTGATGAGTGCTATGCTATATATCAGAAATGGTTCTGCAATCTATTTTGATGCAGGGACAAGCTTGTGTTGAAATTTGGGCGTTCTCTCGAGGGATATGACGCCACTCTTGGCTGCCTTTCTAGTATGATAAATCTTGCATCTGCCTTTACATTGGCGGTTTTGCGTGACTGCTGCTGGATTAAGAACAGCTGTATGTGCTTTGGACCGCTCACAGAGTAAAGGACAAGCAGTCCCCTCGCAGCTGGCCCATCGACTGTGAGTGTCTTCTCTCACATCTTCAAGGATGGAGTCTCACCTCCCGTCTGCTCTCCTCACTGCCCTCTGCGCCGCATTGGTGGCGCACGGCGACGTAACTGACCGCTTCCAGGTTCCAGCCGGCTGCTCCGACTTCTTCTACAAGGGACAGCCACCCTCTGGCTTCATCACTGGCTCCCAGGCTCGACTGTGTCAGCGCCTCGCTGGGAAGTTGTACTTTGCCACACTGTATGACCGTTCCGGGCGACTCCCAGTCTACTCGGCCTTCATCTTCAAGTACCGGGGGCAGGACGTCCCACGTGGGATAGGTGTGGACCGTTCTTGGAAATATGAGCCACAGGTCAGTGCTTGGGGAGGCATGGGGCAAAGGCAGGGGGTGCATCAGGGCAGGGTCAGCTCCGTTACCTGGGCACAGTGGCTGAGATGCAACGACTATCCACGATGCCCATTCTTGGGTTGGGATGGATGGTGTTTTTAGTGCTCTCAAAATCTAAAGTGTACACATCTCGTCCCATACGTGCTGTGGCAGCATAGGGTGCGCAGTGACTTTTAGCGAGACCGCGATTAACGTCCCTCTGTCTGTCTCTCTCTCTCTGTGTCCCTCTCTCTTTTTCTCAGTTGGCGAACGCCCGCGCTGACAGCAACATGGCCAACCTCACGACCGATGCCTTACGGGATCCTGCTGTGCGCCGGAGCCAGGCGACAGAGATGGGTTACCCACTGAAGCTGGACGGGATACAGTACATCAGAGGGCAGCTCAACCCCAGCAACTTCCAAGGCAGTCACCCCAGCCGCAGTGCCACCTTCACCCTGACCAACGCTGTCACCTACCCACGCCCCTTCCACCATCACGGCTGGAAGCCTGCCCTCAAAAGGGTGGCCAAGAGGCTGGGGGCCGAGTGCAAGGGCTCCTCCGCTTACCTGGTGACCGGTGCCACCCGGCAGAAACGGGGCAAGGAGGTCTGGGCACCGACGCGGGGGAAAGGGAGGACGGCAGTGCCGCAGTTGCTCTGGGTTGCCTTCTGCTGTGCCAACGGTGCCAGCGGCGCAATGGTGGGGCACTGCCAAGGTGAGGGGAGGCTGGCGCTGAACGAGGTGGATCTGGGGCCCTACGAGACCAGGGAGCTCTCGGTTCCCGGGCTGGAAAGGGTCCTCGCCAGCAAACTGGGACGCCACTCAGTCCGACTGTTTGACGGGGGGTGTACCCCGCTCCCCGGCTAACACCCTTGGGGAAGAGCAGAGAGCCAAACGGAGAAGTGAGGAAGGGCGAACAAACCCACGTTCTTCCCCTCACGTCCTCCGGCCCCTCACTGGAGCCTGGGGAAGCGTGTCTCTTTCCCCTGCAGCCGTCACTGCTATCGTCATTGTGTTATTAGGCAGGACCGTGGAGTTGCAACACTTCTTAATGTTTCATTATTAAACATCACTGATTAATTCTCAAACCGAGTCTGAGTCATTCATTCATTACAAATGTGTCAAGCGAGCGGGAAATCGGAGAGTTCCTGACCTTTCTTTTGCGCGTTTGAAGATGCACTTTTTTCTATCACTTTTTTCGGACAGATGTGTAACTCTCACTGGTTAGACGGGTGGGGGGAGGCGAGGGGGGTGTGTGTGTGTGGGGGGGGGCGAGGGGGGGTGTGTGTGTGGTGGGGGGGCGGGAGGGGGGGGATGCAGAGTCTAAGCTCACTGGGGAAGCCAGCTGCTCAGAGTGCCACTGTAAGTGAGGAGACCTCCTGCCACCCCTCCCTCACCCCCCCCACCTCCCCCCGCTACCCCCCACCATCGGCGGCAACACAGGGTATCAGGATCCTCCCGATCAGTCCCCCATCACAACCTCCCCCCCCACCTCCATGGCTCACACTGCATGACCGCCCCTTTTTCTGGACCGCGCCCCCCGCCCCCCCCCCCCCCCCCCCCAAGCCCACATCCCCCCTCCAACTGCTGATCGTTCCCTGCGCCGACCTCCATCCATCCACCCCCTCCCCACCCGCCGATCACACCCCCTGCAGGACTCCCTCTCTCCCCTCCCTCAATCTCTCTCCCTCACTCTCTCAATCTGTCTCTCTCCCCTCCTCTCTTACTCTGTCTCTTTGCCTCCATCTCTCACTCTGTCTGTCATTCCCTCTCTGTCACGCCCTCTCTCTCTGTCCCTCCCTCCTTCTTTCTTTCCCTCGACCTATCTCTCCTTCTCTCTATCTCACTCTCTCTCTGTCTGTCACTCCCTCTGTCTCTCTCTCTCTCTGTCCTTCTCTCTCTCTCACTCCCTCCCTCCCTCTCTGTCCTCTATCTCTCTCTCTCTGTCACTCACTGCTTCTGTGTTACCCCCTCTCTGTGTGTCTCTCCCTCTCTCTCTCTGTGTCTCTCCCTCTGTCACTCACCCTCTCTGTATGTCTCTTTTTCACTCTCTCTGTTTTTTTCTCTCTCTATGTCTCTCCCTCTGTCACTCATTCTCTCTGTATGTCTCTTTCTCACTCTCCCTATTTTTTCTCTCTCTCACTCTCTGTTTCTCCCTCTCTCTCTGTGTCTCTGTCTCTTCCCCCTCTCTCTCTTTCTGTCTCCCTCTCTCTATCTCTCCCTCTCTCTGTCACTCACTTCTCTGTGTCTTTCCCTCTTTCCCTGTTTCTCCGTCTCTCTCTCTCTGTCTCCTTCTGTCTCTCCCTCCCTCTCTCTGACTCTCCACCCCTCTTTCTGAATCTCCCTCCTTCTATCTCTCCTTATCTTTCCCTTTCTCCATATACATGTTTGAAGGTATTAAACGTCCGTGTCTGAGCAGCTGTGAACCCCAGGTCACATTCCATGGGCTCTGAAAGAAGCTCTGGAATGTTGACCAGAGAGAGAAAGAGAGAGTACATGACTCAGTGTCTCCCCCGAGTGACAGGGGGCCCCCCTTGGTTCCTGATGCAACCCTCAGCCACACCACTACTCTCCGCAAGCTTTCCCACGCATGGACAGGATGGCATCCTGAGATTCCTGCCTTCAGGAACAGAGTGCCATCAATCACATCACCGTGATGAACATTTACAAACAATCACAGAACAACTTAAACTTGATAAAATGTCCTCTGCTGCCACATCGTCAAAGCATATTTGACTCTGAATCATGTGAGGAGCTATGAGGGACAGGCTGAGGGGAGTCTAAAAGGAGGAGAGTGTGGGAGCGAGGGAGAGAAATAGAGCAGGAGAGAGAGAGAGAGGGGAGAGAGGGAGAGCAGCAGAGAGAGCAAGGGAGACAGAAATCAAGAGAGGGAGAGAATGAGAGAGAAAGAGAGAGAGAGAGAGCGAGAAAGTGGGGGTGGGGGAACGGGGGAGGGGAGGGTAGAGAATTGCAGAGCTTAGGACGTCACTCAACCGATAGCAGCAACGCAGTGGTGAAAGGATGGAAATCAATACGGGTGTATAAGAGATTGGAGGGTTGGAGGGGTTGGAGGAGGTTACAGGGCTAGGGAGAGTTATAGGGACTGGAGGACGATGCAAGGTAGGGAGGGTTGTAGGAACTGGAGGAGGTGACAGAAATAGGGAGGGTTGTAGGGGCTGGAGGAGATTACAGGGATAGGGAGGGTTGTAGGGCTGAAGAAGGATGCAGAGATAGGGAGGATTGTAGGGACTGGAGGAGGTGACAGAAATAAGGAGGGTTGTAGGGGCTGGAGGAGGTTACAGAGATAGAGAGGATTGTAGGGGCTGGAGGAGGATGCAGAGATAGGGAGTGGTGTAGGGACTAGAGGTGGTTACAGGGTTAGGGAGGTTTTGTAGGGGCTGGAGGAGGATGCAAAGATAGGGAGGGTTGTAGGGGCTGAAGGAGGTTACAGTGGTAGGGAGGGTTGTAGGGTCTGGAGGAGGTTACAGAGGTAGGGAGAGTTGACGAGACAAGACTCCGAAGACATGCGGGTTAGTTGGGTTGGCCATGCTAAATTGCCCTCGGTGTCAGGAGGACCAACAATAAATATGTGGGGTTACAGGGATAGGGCCTCAGTGGGATTGTGGTCAGTGCAGGCTCGATGGGCCAAATGGCCTCTTTCCATACTGCAGGGGTTTTATGATTCTATGAAGAGATTACAGTTATAGAAAGGGTTGTATTGACTGTAGGAGGGCAAAGAAATTACTTTAAGCTAAAACTCAAACCCTAACAAAAGGACAAAGAACAAAGAAAATTCCAGCACAGGAACAGACCCTTTGGCCCTCCAAGCCTGCACTGACCATGCTGCCTGACTGAACTAAAACCCACTACCCTTCTGGGGACCATATCCCTCTATTCCTATCTCATTCATGTACTTGTCAAGACGCCCTTTAAAAGTCACTACTGTATCTGCTTCCACTACCTCCCCCAGCAATAAGTTCCAGGCACCCACTCTTCTCTGTGTAAAAAAACTGCCTTTTAAAACTTGCCCCTCGTATCTTAAACCTGTGCCTGCTAGTAATTGACTCGTCCACTCTGGGAATAAGCTTCTGACTACCCACTCTGTCCATGCCTCTCATAAACTTGTAGATTTCTGTCAGTCTCCCCTCAACCTCCGTCGCTCCGGTGAGAACAAACAAAGCTTCTCCAACCTCTCCTCATAGCTAATGCCCTCCATACCAGGCAACCTTCTGGTAAATCTTTTCTGTACCCTTTCCAAAGCCTCCACATCCTTCTGGTAGTGTGGCGACCAGAATTGAGCACTATATTCCAAGTGTGGCCTCACTAAGGTTCTATAACGCTACAACATGACTTGCCAATTTTTAAACCCAATACCCCATCCGATGAAGACAAGCATGCCGTATGCCTTCTTGACTACCTTCTCCACCTGCATTGCCACTTTCAGTGACCTGTGTACCTGTACACCCAGATCCCTTTGCCTATCAATATGCCTAAGGGTTCTGCTATTTACTGTATATTTCCTATCTGTATTAGACCTTCCAAAATACATTACCTCACATTTGTCCGGATTAAATTCCATCTGCCATCTCTCCGCCCAAGTTTCCAACTGATCTATATCCTGCTGTATCCTCTGATGGTCCTCATCGCTATCTAGCGATTAGATTGCTGAGCAGCCAAGCTGCCCCCAGCTCCTCCGTCAATGATTATTTTGACATGTACAGTTCAGGCACCCAGCCCTATCTCAGCACGGAGCATTCATCCTGAGTTGCTGCTCCGACGTCCAGAACCGGAGGAGCAGAAACGTCGTCCAGTTCAATACTGGGCCGCTGAAGACTTGTTTCCAGACGCATTCCAAACTGCCTTCGCCAGCAGCGGACTTCACTCTTCGCGCAGGCAACTGAGTGTGATACTCAATTGCTGTGTGCGTGTAAACCTGGTGTGATAAGTGAACCTGACATGAGATTCGTCCCACAAAGGTCGGCTATTGCCACGTGTGTAGCATGGCTCCATTCCACCTCTCTGTCTGCTCATGAGCAGTGCTGGAAGCCTGGCCCCTTCAATCCCAACCTCCACACTCAGTTATTCCAACTCTCTCTCCTGGCTGCTCTCCCACATTCTAACAATGTGCACGTTCCGACATCTCACAGCCCAACAGCAGAGGGAAGCAATTACACTGTAATTAAAAACACAATTCGGCACAAGACATAAACATTTCAAACTGCTTCATTTCCAAAGAATTGCAAGCACGGGATTATACAGCAAAGAAGCTCCCCCTACACTGTCCCCATCCAATATTCCCAAAACACATACAGCATGGGTTTAGATACAGAGTGAAGCTCCCTCTACACTGTCCCCATCAAACACTCCCAGGACAGGTACAGCACGGGGTTAGATACAGAGTAAATCTCCCTCTACACTGTCCCCATCAAACACTCCCAGGACAGGTACAGCACGGGGTTAGATACAGAGTAAAGCTCCCTCTACACTGTCCACATCAAACACTCCCAGGACAGGTACAGCACAGGGTTAGATACAGAGTAAAGCTCCCTCTACACTGTCTCCATCAAACACTCCCAGGACAGGTACAGCACAGGGTTAGATACAGAGTAAAGCTCCCTCTACACTGTCCACATCAAACACTCCCAGGACAGGTACAGCACGGGGTTAGATACAGAGTAAAGCTCCCTCTACACTGTCCCCATCAAACACTCCCAGGACAGGTACAGCACGGGGTTAGATACAGAGTAAAGCTCCCTCTACACTGTCCCCATCAAACACTCCCAGGACAGGTACAGCACGGGGTTAGATACAGAGTAAATCTCCCTCTACACTGTCTCCATCAAACACTCACAGGACAGGTACAGCACGGGGTTAGATACAGAGTAAATCTCCCTCTACACTGTCCCCATCAAACACTCCCAGGACAGGGACAGCACGGGGTTAGATACAGAGTAAAGCTCCCTCTACACTGTCCCCCATCAAACACTCCCAGGACAGGTACAGCACGGGGTTAGATACAGAGTAAATCTCCCTCTACACTGTCCCCATCAAACACTCCCAGGACAGGTACAGCACGGGGTTAGATACAGAGTAAATCTCCCTCTACACTGTCCCCATCAAACACTCCCAGGACAGGTACAGCACGGGGTTAGATACAGAGTAAATCTCCCTCTACACTGTCCCCATCAAACACTCCCAGGACAGGTACAGCACGGGGTTAGATACAGAGTAAAACTCCCTCTACACTGTCCCCATCAAACACTCCCAGGACAGGTACAGCACGGGGTTAGATACAGAGTAAATCTCCCTCTACACTGTCCCCATCAAACACTCCCAGGACAGGTACAGCACAGGGTTAGATACAGAGTAAATCTCCCTCTACACTGTCCCCATCAAACACTCCCAGGACAGGTACAGCACGGGGTTAGATACACTTGCATTGTTTGATGGGTGGAGAGATCGTTCAGCCCAACAAACTCCTCTCCCTTCTGCCGTACTCTCCACAGGCTCTGCCGAGTTTCTCTGCTGCTGTCCGGTTCACTGCGAGACTAACCTGGTGGCAGGAAGGGAGATGGATATCTGTTATGGACTGGGATGTCAGTGAGCCCCTCTCGCCCCTCCCCTACCACCCCGGAGCTGTTGGCGTTACCTGGGTGCAGACGCAGACTCCGTAGCGGAGGAAGGTGGCCAGGTGCTCACAGTTGAACGTGAGGAGAGAGTAGGTGAACTGACGGTTCAGCAAATGCACAGCCCTGCGCTCGATCCTCTCCCAGGGGTCAGGCTGACCCAGGAGCTTGTCGTGGGTCTCGTTGTGCACCCTGACCGTGGGCTGGCCTCTGACCTCCCACACCGACTGCAGGCGCACTTGCGTCCTCAAGCAGATGATGAACCCAGAGCTGGGAAAGACCCGGGACCAACGCGATCGTTCCTGGCTCTCTGGAAGAGATCGGGGTTACAAACATTGGGGTCACCAGGCAGAAGAGGTCTTGCATTAATATTACACACTATCAGTGCAGCACTCCCTCACTACTGACCCTCTGACAGTGCAGCACTCCCTCAGTACTGACCCTCTGACAGTGCAGCACTCCCTCACTACTGACCCTCTGACAGTGCAGCACTCCCTCAGTACTGACCCTCTGACAGTGCAGCACTCCCTCAGTACTGACCCTCTGACAGTGCAGCACTCCCTCAGTACTGACCCTCTGACAGTGCAGCACTCCCTCAGTACTGACCCTCTGACAGTGCAGCACTCCCTCAGTACTGACCCTCTGACAGTGCAGCACTCCCTCAGCACTGACCCACTGACAGTGCAGCACTCCCTTAGTACTGACCCTCTGACAGTGCAGCACTCCCTCAGTACTGACCCTCTGACAGTGCAGCACTCCCTCAGTACTGACCCTCTGACAGTGCAGCACTCACTCAGTACTGACCCTCTGACAGTGCAGCGCTCCCTCAGTACTGACCCTCTGACAGTGCAGCACTCCCTCAGTACTGACCCTCTGACAGTGCAGCACTCCCTCAGTACTGACCCTCTGACAGTGCAGCACTCACTCAGTACTGACCCACTGACAGTGCAGCACTCCCTCAGTACTGACCCTCTGACAGTGCAGCACTCCCTCAGTCCTGACCCTCTGACAGTGCAGCAATCCCTCAGTACTGACCCTCTGACAGTGCAGCACTCCCTCAGTACTGACCCTCTGACAGTGCAGCAATCCCTCAGTACTGACCCTGAGTCAGGGCATTACTGCGTCTGTAATCACATGAATATCCTCGATATGTCTCTGTGCCCCTCTCTTTCCTCCTCCCCCTCTCTCTATCTCATTCGTTACCTCTCTCCTGAAATCTTCCTCAGTGATAGAGTCTTTGTCTTCCTGTTTGTCACTTCAGTCATTTAATGGAAAGTTTTGTTATTTTAAGGATGCTTTTTAAAAGAAATTTGGTTTCTTTCGCTGTCTTATAATCTTTCAAATATTTACTGGATTAAATGCGAGCTTCCGTTGTTTGGATTCCTGTTGCCAGAAACGTTTTCAGCTTAAGTTGTGTACTGAGAAAGATTTGGCTAATTCTTCCCAGTTTGTGGTTTAATGCATCATAGAGTCAAAAGGCCCAATTTTACCAAAAATTCGCGCCCATTTTAGGGCTTGAAATCGCAGTAGAGATCCGATCGCTCCGGCCACGCTAAGCCCCGCCCACAGCCCAGGCTGGACCGGAGCCGGGAAAAAGCGTACAGGCGCCGCTGGAACGAGGATTCCAGGCTCGGATCCGTTTTACGTCCGGATCCGGCACACAGCCTCCGATTGGTGAAACCTGGCCCAGAGAGTCATTGAGGTTTACTGCATTAAAACAGGCCCTTTGGCCAAACGTGTCCATGCTGCCCCTTTATTTTTTAAATGCCTAAGCTCGTCCCAATTGCCCGCATTTGGCCCATATCCGTCTATACCCATCTTACACATGTAACTGTCCAAACGCTTTTTAAAAGACAAAACTGTACCTGCCTCTACCTCTGGCAGCCCGTTCCAGATGTTCACCACCCCCGTGCGGCACGGTAGCACAGGGGGTTAGCGCTGCTGCTTCACAGCTCCAGGGTCCTGGGTTCAATTCCCAGCTCGGGTCACTGTCCATGTGGAGTTTGCACATTCTCCTTGTGTCTGCGTGGGTTTCCTCCGGGTACTCCGGTTTCCTCCCACAGTCCAAAGATGTGTGGGTTAGGTTGATTGGCCATGCTAAGAAATTGCCCCTTAGTGTCCAGGGATGTGTAGGTTAGAGGGATTAGTGGGGATAATGTGTAGGGATATGGGGGTGGGGCCTGGGTGGGATTGTGTTTGGTGCAGACTCGAAGGGCCTCTCCCTGCACTGTAGGGTTCTGTGGTTCTGCGTGAAAAAAATTGCCCTTCTGGACCCTTTTGTATCTCTCCCATCACCTTAAACCTATGCCCTCTAACCCATACAATCAAACAGATTGTCGTTCAGTTAAACAGCCTCTGTGCATCTCAAAGATCTCAACCCTGTCAACCCTCAGAGTTCTCTCTCCTTAGATAAAGTAGCATAGCGTATTTGAGCTTTCCCGGTCGCGATAACACTCTCAGAATAAAAGAACATCCTGAATTCCTATAGCACCCATAACATTGTCTTGGAATATCCTAAGATTCCTCGCGGATTCAGCAAACAAGATGCAGCACCAGGACCATATCAGCGACAGGTGAGCTAATACTCAGAGGTGGTTTGATTTGGACATAAGAACATAAGAAATAGGAGCAGGAGTAGGCCATCTAGCCCTTCGAGCCTGCCCCGCCATTCAATAAGATCATGGCTGATCTGAAGTGGATCAGTTCCACTTTCCCGCTTTCTCCCCATAACCCTTAATTCCCTTGTCTGTCAAAAACCTATCGACCCGTGACTTAAATATATTTAGCGAGGCAGCCTCCACCACTTCAACGGGCAGAGAATTCCAGAGATTTGAGTGAAGAAGTTCCTCCTCAACTCCGTTCTAAACCGCCCCCCACTTATCTTGAGGCTGTGCCCTCTAGTCCTGCTGTCCTTTCTAAGCGGGAAGAGTCTCTCTCCCTCCACCCTGTCTATTACATATGGATATATGCATTAGGAGCAGCAGTAGGTCACTCCTCCCCTCGATCCTGCTCCCCCATTCAATAAGGTCATGGCTAACCTGACTGTAACCTCAGCCCCACTGCCCCAATAACCTTTCACCCCCTTGTTAATCAAGAATCTATCCAGCTCTGCCTTAAAAATATTCAAAGTCTCTGCTCCCACTGCCTTTTGAGGAAGAGAGTTCCAGACGCTACCCCCCCGCTCCCCCCGAAACAAAACATTTTTCCTCAACGCCGTCTTAAATGAGCGACCCCCTTATTTTTAAATAGTGACCCCCTAGTTCTAGATTCTCCACAAGAGGAAACATCCTCTCCACATTGATCCTTACTGGGGCCAGAATTGGAGGAGAGCAGATATCTCAGAAGGTTGTAGGAAGTCATAAGTCATGGAGATAGAACCATAGAACCCTACAGTGCAGAAAGAGGCCCTTCAAGTCTGCACTGACCACAATACCACCCCGGCCCTACCCCCATACCCTGACACATTTACCCACTAATCCCTCTAACCTACGCATCTCAAGACACTAAGGGGCAATCTTAGCACGGCCAATCAACCTAACCCACACATTTTTGGACTGTGGGAGGAAGCCAGAGCACCCGGAGGAAACCCACGGAGATACAAGGAGAATGTGCAAACTCCACACAGACAGAGACCCAAGCCGGGAATCGAACCCAGGTCCCTGGAGCTGTGAAGCAACAGTGCTGATCACTGTGCTACTATGCCACGCCACAGTGGGATTGTAGGGATAGGGAGGATGGATAGGGAGGATTGTAAAGACTTGAGGAGGTTACAGAAATAGGGAGAGTTGTAAGGACTAGAGGAGGTTACAGATAAAGAGAGGGTGTCAGGGCTGGAGAGGTTTACAGATACAGGGAGGGTTGTAGGGACTGGAAGAGCTTACAGTGATAGGGACGGTTGTAGGGACTGGTGGAGTTTAAGGAGTGAGGAAAGGTTGTAGAGGCTGGAGGAGTTTACAGAGATAGGAAGGGTTGTAGGGGCTGGAGAAATTTACAGAGAGAGGGAGGTTTTCAGGGATCAAACAAGGTTACAGAGATAGAGAATTCTATAAAATGGAAGTTGAGAGAGGTGGACACTCAGTGAGTCCTTGGTGTCCCCACGCATCAGTTGCTGAAAGTAAGCGCACAGGTACAGCAGGCAGTAAAGAAGGCAAATGATATGTTGGCCTTCATAGTGAGAGGATTTGAGTATAGGGATAGGGATGTTTTGCTGTAATTGTATAGGGCATTGGTGAAATATTGTATGCAGTTTTGGTTTCCTTATCTGAGGAAGGATATCCTTGCTATAGAGGGAGTGCAGTGAAGGTTTACCAGGCTGATTCCTGGGATGGCAGGTCTGTCACATGAGGAGAGTTTAAGTCATTTAGGATTATACTCACTGGAGTTTGGAAGAGTGAGAGGGTGTTGTAAGTAAAAGGACATCTCTAGGACTGTTAGCGAGTCAAAGGACAGTAGTTTTATTACAAAAGCTTTCAGGAGAGACCTGGCACCTAACAATGGTTTACCAGGCTTCTCACTGAACACAAATAAGTATGGGTATTTATACATCATGGTTCCCAGCACCAGTCACGACGCAAACACTGGTATCAGTCAGGACACACAATGCTTCTATCTCCAGTCATGACGCAGCCCTAGCTTCAGCGAGGACCTGCTGTTTGTCTGGCAGCTTCAGTCACGACACAGTCATCAGTACAGTCACGAACCACAGGTTTTCCAGTGGCTTCAGCAGCTTCTACATTGAAGTGACTTGTGTGGTCACGGCTTCCCAGCAGCAGTCCTGTCAAATAGATGTCATCGTACTCTACCATCTGCAGTTGTTTAACTATGTTTAGTTAGTACAAACAGGTGAGGTTTGCAATGTCTGTAAAATAACATTCACATTTAACTCTCTGCCTTTATGGAAATGAAAGTTAAAGAATGAAAGATATGAACAAGTAAGGAAAACATGAATAAATGATTTATATCGATGCCAGGAGCAGTATAAGCTTGAGGGGATCAGCCATGAGGAAGGGTCATGTTTGTGATATACGCTGGGTACAAAATGCATTAAAGTCATTCACCCTTTCCCTTCTTCAGAGGGGATCTCAGAAATTTATAAAATCCTAACAGGGTTAGACAGGGTAGATTCAGAAAGTGTGTTCCCAATGGTAGGGGAGTCCAGAACTATCAGTGCGAGGTGATTCATTTTGGTAGGACAAACTTGAATGCAGATTACAGGGTCAACGACAGGGTTCTGAGGAATGTGGAGGAACAGAGAGATCTTGGGGTTCATATCCACAGATCCCTGAAGGTTGCCACTCACGTGGATAGAGCCGTGAAGAAGGCTTATAGTGTGTTAGTGTTTATTAACAGGGGGTTTGAGTTTAAGAGCCATGGGGTTATGCTGCAACTATACCGGACCTTGGTGAGACCACATTTAGAATATTGTGTTCAGTTCTGGTCACCTCACTATAAGAAGGATGTGGAAGGACTAGAGAGAGTGCAGAGGAGATTTACCAGGCTGCTGCCTGGTTTGGAGGGTTGGTCTTATGAGAAAAGGTTGAGGGAGCTGGAGCTTTTCTCTTTGGAGTGGAGGAGGATGAGAGGCTACTTAATAGAGGTTTATAAGATGATGAGGGGGATTGATAGAGTGGACGTTCAGAGACTGTTTCCTCGGGTGGATGTGGCTGTTACTAGGGGGCATAACTATAAGGGTCATGGTGGGAGATATAGGAGGGATGTCCGGGGTAGATTCTTTACTCAGAGAGTGGTTGGGGTGTGGAATAGACTGCCTGCTGTGGTAGTGGAGTTGGACATTTTAGGAACTTTCAAGCGGTTATTGGATAGACACATGGAGCACACCAGAATTATAGGGAGGGGATAGCTTGATCTTGGGACTGGACATAGCTCGGCACAACATTGAGGGCCGAAGGGCCTGTACTGTGCTGGAATGTTCTATATTCTATAACTAGGGCTTATAGTTTGAGGATAAGGGGTAAACCTTTTAGAACTGCAGTGAGGAGAAATTTCTTCACCCAAAGGGTGATGAATGTGTGGAATTCACTACCACAGAAAGCAGGTGAGGCCAAAATGTTGTCTGATTTTAAGAAGAAATTAGGTGGAGTTCTTGGGGCTAAAGGGACCAAATGATAAGGGGGGGAAGGTGAGGCCAGGATATTGAATTTGATGACCAGCCATGAAACGTGAATGGCTGAGCAGACTCCAAAGGCTGAATAGCTTACTCCTGCTTCTGCTTTCTACGTTTCCATAGGGGCTGGAGGAGGTCAGCAATCGTAAGTTTTGTAGGGACTGAAGGAAGTTTCAGGGAGAGGAGGGCAGTCGATGTCAAACGAGATTGGAGAGTTCGATAGGGGCTGGGGGAGGGCAGAGATAGAGGCCATGTTGAAACACAAGTTAGAATGATAAATGTGTGACAGTACCAACTGGAGCCAGTGTGAGTGAATGGGCACAGTGGGTGATAGAAGATAGAACATTACAGCGCAGTACAGGCCCTTTGGCCCTCGATGTTGCGCCGACCAGTGGAACCAATCTAATGACCCTCTAATCTAAACTATTCCAATGTTATCCATATGCCTATCCACTGACCATTTGAACGCCCTTAAAGTTGGCGAATCCACAATTGCTGCAGGCAGGGCATTCCACGCCCTTACTACCCTCTGAGTAAAGAACCTACCTCTGACATCCGTCCTATAATTACCACCCCTTAATTTAAAGCTCAGTGATCTCAGTATAAAGGATTGCAAAATTACTGCAATCATCGTGAAACTGGGATCAGCGTCCCAATGGGAAGAGAATGCTTGGTTGTGTGATCCAAAATAAACAGGCAACGCCACGGTCCCAACGCTGTCTTCAAACACAAGGTACAAGACACCGAAACGGCATGAGGGCATATTTGGATGGATGCAAGGAGGGACGGGGGAGAAAATGGATGGGTGGGATTGAGGGATTGGGGAGAAGGTCGGTGGGTGGGATTCAGGGATTGGGGAGAAGGTGGGTGGGTGGGATTGAGGGATTGGGGAGAAGCTGGGTGGGTGGGATTGTGGGATTGGGGAGAAGGTGGGTGGGTGGGATTGAGGGATTGCGGAGAAAGTGGGTGGGTGGGATTGAGGGATTGGGGAGAAGGTGGGTGGGTGGGATTTAGGGATTGGGGAGAAGGTGGGTGGGAGGGATTGAGGGATTGGGGAGAAGGTGGTGGATTGGATTCAGGGATTGGAGAGAAGGTGGGTGGGTGGGATTGAGGGATTGGGGAGAAGGTGGGTGGGTGGGATTGAGGGATTGGGGAGAAGGTGGGTGTGTGGGATTGAGGGATTGCGGAGAAAGTGGGTGGGTGGGATTGAGGGATTGGGGAGAAGGTGGGTGGGTGGGATTGAGGCATTGGGGAGAACGTGGGTGGGTGGGGTTGAGGGATTGGGGAGAAGGTGGGTGGGTGGGATTGAGGGAAGGGGGAGAAGGTGGGTGGGTGGGATTGAGAGATCTGGGAGAATGTGGGTGGGTGGGATTGACGGACGATGAGAATGTGCGTGGGTGGGATTGAGGGATGGGGAGAAGGTGTGTGGGTGGGATTGAGGGATTGGGGAGAAGGTGGGTGGGTGGAATTGAGGGATTGGGGAGAAAGTGGGGGTTGGGATTGAGGGTTTGGGGAGAAGGCGGGTTGGTGGGATTGAGGGATTGGGGAGAATGTGGAGGGGTGGGATTGAGGGATTGGGAAGAAGGCGGGTGTGTGGGATTGAGGAATTGGGGAGATGGTGGGTTGGTGGGATTGAGGGATTGGGAAGAATGTGGGTGGGTGGGATTGAGGGATTGGGGAGAAGGCGGGTTGGTGGGATTGAGGGATAGGGGAGATGCTGGAGGTGTGGGATTGAGGGATTGGGGAGAAGGCGGGTTGGTGGGATTGAGGGATTGGGGAGAAGGTGGGTGGGTGGGAATGAGGGATTGGGGAGAATGTGGGTGGGTGGGATTGAGGGATTGGGGAGAAGGTGGGTGGGAGGGATTGAGGGATCGGGGAGAAGGAGGGTGGGTGGGATTGAGGGATCGGGGAGAATGTGGGTGGGTGGGATTGAGGGATTGTGGAGAATGTGGGTGGGTGGGATTGAGGGATTGTGGAGAATGTGGGTGGGTGGGATTGAGGGATTGGGGAGAATGTGGGTGGGTGGGATTGAGTGATCGGGGAGAAGGTGGGTGGGTGGGATTGAGGGATAGGGGAGAAGTTGGGTGGGTGGGATTGAGGGGTTGGGGAGAAGGTGGGTGGGTGGGAATGAGTGATTGGGGAGGAGTTGGGTGGGTGGGTTTCAGGGATCGGGGAGAAGGAGGGTGGGTGAGATTGAGGGATCGGGGAGAAGGTGGGTGGGTGGGATGGAGGGATTGGGGAGAAAGAGGGTGTGTGGGATTGAGGGATCGGGGAGTAGGTGGGTGGGTGGGATTGTGGGATTGGGGAGAAGGAGGGTCGGTGAGATTGAGGGATCGGGGTGAAGGTGGTGGATGGGCTTGAGGGATTGGGGGGAAGGTGGGTGGGTGGGATTGAGGGATTGGGGAGAAGGTGGGTGGGTGGGACTGATGGATCGGGGAGAAGGTGGGTGGGTGGGAATGAGCGATTGGGGAGAAGGTGTGTGGGTGTGTTTGAGGGATCGGGGAGAAGGAGGGTGGGTGAGATTGAGGGATCGGGGAGAAGGTGGGTGGGTGGGATTGAGGGATTGGGGAGAAGGTGGGTGGGTTGATTGAGGGATTGGGGAGAAAGAGGGTAGGTGGGATTGAGGGATTGGGGACAAGGTGGGTGGGTGGGATTGAGGGATTGGTGAGAATGTGGGTGGGTGGAATTGAGGGATCGGGGAGAAGGTGGGTGGGTGGGATTGAGGGATTGGGGAGAAGCTGGGTGGGTGGGATTGAGGGATTGGTGAGAAGGTGGTTAGTTGGGATTGAGGGAACGGGGAGAAGGTGGGTGGGTGGGATTGACGGATTGGGGTGTAAGTGGGTGGGTGGGATTGAGGGATTGGGGAGAAGGTGGGTGGGTGGGATTGACGGATTGGGGAGAAAGTGGGTGGGTGGGATTGTGGGATCGGGGAGAAGGTGGGTGGGTGGGATTAAGGGATCTGGGAGATGGTGGGTGTGTGGGACTGAGGGATTGGGGAGGAGGCGGGAGGGTGGGATTGAGGGATCGGGGTGAAGGTGGGTGGGTGGGATTGAGAGATCTGGGAGAAGGTGGGTGGGTGGGATTGACGGATGATGAGAATGTGCGTGGGTGGGATTGAGGGATGGGGAGAAGGTGTGTGGGTGGGATTGAGGGTTTGGGGAGAAGGTGGGTGGGTGGAATTGAGGGATTGGGGAGAAAGTGGGGGTTGGGATTGAGGGTTTGGGGAGAAGGCGGGTTGGTGGGATTGAGGGATCGGGGAGAAGGTGGGTGGGTGGGATTGAGGGATTGGGGAGAAGGTGGGGGTTGGGATTGAGGGATTGGGGAGAAGGTGGGTGGGTGGGATTGAGGGATTGTGGAGAAGGTGGGTGGGTGGGATTGAGGGATCGGGGAGAAGGTGGGGGGGTGGGATTGAGGGATTGGGGAGAAGGTGGGTGGGTGGGATTGAGGGACTGGGGAGATGGTGGGTTGGTGGGATTGAGGGATTGGGGAGATGGTGGAGGGGTGGGATTGAGGGTTTGGGGAGAAGGCGGGTGGTTGGGATTGAGGAATTGGGGAGATGGTGGGTTGGTGGGATTGAGGGATTGGGAAGATGGTGGGTGGGTGGTATTGAGGGATTGGGGCGAAGGTGGTTTGGTGGGATTGAGGGATCGGTGAGAAGGAGGGTGGGTGGGATTGAGGGATAGGGGAGATGGTGGGTGGATGGGATTGAGGGATTGGGGAGAAGGTGGGTTGGTGGGATTGAGGGATTGGGGAGAAGGCAGGTGGGTGGGATTGAGGGATTGGGGAGAAGGTGGGTTGGTGGGATTGAGGGTTTGGGGAGAAGGAGGGTGGGTGGGATTGAGGGATCGGGGAGATGGTGGGTGGATGGGATTGAGGGATTGGGGAGAAGGTGGGTTGGTGGGATTGAGGGATTGAGGAGAAGGCAGGTGGGTGTGATTGAGGGATTGGGGAGAAGGTGGGTAGGTGGGAATGAGTGATTGGGGAGAAGGTGGGTGGGTGGGTCTGAGGGATCGGGGAGAAGGATGGTGGGTGGGATTGAGGGATTGGGGAGAAGGTGGGTGGGTGGGATTGAGGGTTCGGGGAGAAGGTGGGTGGGTGGGATTGAGGGATCGGGGAGATGGTGGGTGGATGGGATTGAGGGATTGTGGGGAAGGCGGGTGGATGGGATTGAGGGACTGGGGAGAAGGTGAGTTGCTGGGATTGAGGGATTGGGGAGAAGGTGGGTGGGTGGGATTGAGGGATTCGGGAGAAGGTGGGTGGGTGGGATTGAGGGATGGGAAAAAGGTGGGTGGGTAGGATTGAAGGATTGGGGAGAATGTGGGTGGGTGGGATTGAGGGATCTGGGAGATGGTGGGTGGGTGGGACTGAGGCATTGGGGAGAAGGCGGGTGGGTGGGATTGAGGGATCGGGGAGAAGGTGTGTGGGTGGCATTGAGGGATTTGGGAGAAGGTGGGTGGGTGGCATTGACGGATGGGGAGAAGGTGGGTGGGTGGGATTGAGGGATGGGGGAGAAGGTATGTGGGTGAGATTCAGGAATGGGGCAGAAGGTGTGTGGGTGGGATTGAGGGATTGGGGAGAACGTGGGTGGGTGGGATTGAGGGACTGGGGAGAAAGTGGGGGTTGGGATTGAGGGTTTGGGGATAAGGCGGGTTGGTGGGATTGCGGGATCGGGGAGAAGGTGGGTGGGTGGGATTGAGGGATTGGGGAGAAGGTGGGGGGCGGGATTGAGGGATTGGGGAGAAGGTGGGTGGGTGGGTTTGAGGGATTGGGGAGAAGGTGGGGGGTGGGATTGAGGGATTGGGGAGATGGTGGGTTGGTGGGATTGAGGGATAGGGGAGAAGGTGGAGGGGTGGGATTGAGGGATTGGGGAGAAGGCGGGTTGGTGGGATTGAGGGATTGGGGAGAAAGTGGGCGGGTGGGAATGAGGGATTGGGGAGAATGTGGGTGGGTGGAATTGAGGGACTGGGGAGAAGGTGGGTGGGAGGGATTGAGGGATTGGGGAGAAGTTGGGTGGGTGTTATTGAGGGATTGGGGAGAAGGTGGGTGGGTGGGATTGAGGGATCGGGGAGAAGGAGGGTGGGTGGGATTGAGGGATCTGGGAGATGGTGGGTGGATGGGATTGAGGGATTGGGGAGAAGGTGGGTTGGTGGGATTGATGGATTGGGGAGAACGCAGGAGGGTGGGATTGCGGGATCGGGGAGAATGTGGGTTGGTGGGATTGAGGGATTGGGGAGAAGGAGGGTGGGTGGGATTGAGGGATCGGGGAGATGGTGGGTGGATGGGATTGAGGGATTGGGGAGAAGGTGGGTTGGTGGGATTGAGGGATCGGGGAGAAGGAGGGTGGGTGAGATTGAGAGATCGGGGAGCAGGTGGGTGGGTGGGATTGAGGGATTGGGGAGAAGGAGGGTGGGTGGTATTGAGGGATGGGGGAGAAATTGGGTGGGTGGGATTGAGCTATCGGGGAGAAGGTGGGTGGGGAGATTGAGGGATTGGGGAGAAGGTCGGTGTGCGGGATTGAGGGATAAGGGAGTAGGTGAGTGGGTGGGATTGAGGTATCGGGGAGAAGGTGTGTGGGGGGATTGAGGGATCGGGGAGAATGTGGGTGGGTGGGATTGAGGGATTGGGGAGAATGTGGGTGGGTGGGATTGAGGGATTGGGGAGAAGGTGGGTGGGTGGGATTGAGGGATTGGGGAGAATGTGGGTGGGTGGGATTGAGGGATCGGGGAGAAGGTGGGTGGGTGGGATTGAGGGATAGGGGAGAAGCTGGGTGGGTGGGAATGAGTGATTGGGGAGAAGGTGGGTGGGTGGGAATGAGTGATTGGGGAGAAGTTGGGTGGGTGGGTTTCAGGGATCGGGGAGAAGGAGGGTGGGTGAGATTGAGGGATCGGGGAGAAGGTGGGTTGGTGGGATGGAGGGATTGGGGAGAAAGAGGGTGTGTGGGATTGAGGGATCGGGGAGAAGGTGAGTGGGTGGGATTGTGGGATTGGGGAGAAGGAGGGTCGGTGAGATTGAGGGATCGGGGTGAAGGTGGTGGATGGGCTTGAGGGATTGGGGGGAAGGTGGGTGGGTGGGATTGAGGGATTGGGGAGAAGGTGGGTGGGTGGGTTTGAGGGATCGGGGAGAAGGAGGGTGGGTGAGATTGAGGGATCGGGGAGAAGGTGGGTGGGTGGGATTGAGGGATTGGGGAGAAAGTGGGTGGGTGGGATTGAGGGATTGGGGAGAAGGTGGGTGGGTGGGATTGAGGGATTGGGGAGAAAGAGGGTAGGTGGGATTGAGGGATTGGGGACAAGGTGGGTGGGTGGGATTGAGGGATTGGGGAGAAGGTGGGTGGGTGGGATTGAGGGACTGGGGAGATGGTGGGTTGGTGGGATTGAGGGATTGGGGAGAAGGTGGAGGGGTGGGATTGAGGGTTTGGGGAGAAGGCGGGTGGTTGGGATTGAGGAATTGGGGAGATGGTGGGTTGGTGGGATTGAGGGATTGGGGAGAAGGTGGGTGGGTGGTATTGAGGGATTGGGGCGAAGGTGGTTGGGTGGGATTGAGGGATCGGTGAGAAGGAGGGTGGGTGGGATTGAGGGATAGGGGAGATGGTGGGTGGATGGGATTGAGGGATTGGGGAGAAGGTGGGTTGGTGGGATTGAGGGATTGGGGAGAAGGCAGGTGGGTGGGATTGAGGGATTGGGGAGAAGGTGGGTTGGTGGGATTGAGGGTTTGGGGAGAAGGAGGGTGGGTGGGATTGAGGGATCGGGGAGATGGTGGGTGGATGGGATTGAGGGATTGGGGAGAAGGTGGGTTGGTGGGATTGAGGGATTGAGGAGAAGGCAGGTGGGTGTGATTGAGGGATTGTGGAGAAGGTGGGTAGGTGGGAATGAGTGATTGGGGAGAAGGTGGGTGGGTGGGTCTGAGGGATCGGGGAGAAGGATGGTGGGTGGGATTGAGGGATTGGGGAGAAGGTGGGTGGGTGGGATTGAGGGTTCGGGGAGAAGGTGGGTGGGTGGGATTGAGGGATCGGGGAGATGGTGGGTGGATGGGATTGAGGGATTGTGGGGAAGGCGGGTGGATGGGATTGAGGGACTGGGGAGAAGGTGAGTTGCTGGGATTGAGGGATTGGGGAGAAGGTGGGTGGGTGGGATTGAGGGATTCGGGAGAAGGTGGGTGGGTGGGATTGAGGGATCGGAAAAAGGTGGGTGGGTAGGATTGAGGGATTGGGGAGAATGTGGGTGGGTGGGATTGAGGGATCTGGGAGATGGTGGGTGGGTGGGACTGAGGCATTGGGGAGAAGGCGGGTGGGTGGGATTGAGGGATCGGGGAGAAGGTGTGTGGGTGGCATTGAGGGATTTGGGAGAAGGTGGGTGGGTGGGATTGACGGATGGGGAGAAGGTGGGTGGGTGGGATTGAGGGATGGGGGAGAAGGTATGTGGGTGAGATTCAGGAATGGGGCAGAAGGTGTGTGGGTGGGATTGAGGGATTGGGGAGAACGTGGGTGGGTGGGATTGAGGGACTGGGGAGAAAGTGGGGGTTGGGATTGAGGGTTTGGGGATAAGGCGGGTTGGTGGGATTGCGGGAACGGGGAGAAGGTGGGTGGGTGGGATTGAGGGATTGGGGAGAAGGTGGGGGGCGGGATTGAGGGATTGGGGAGAAGGTGGGTGGGTGGGTTTGAGGGATTGGGGAGAAGGTGGGGGGTGGGATTGAGGGATTGGGGAGATGGTGGGTTGGTGGGATTGAGGGATAGGGGAGAAGGTGGAGGGGTGGGATTGAGGGATTGGGGAGAAGGCGGGTTGGTGGGATTGAGGGATTGGGGAGAAAGTGGGCGGGTGGGAATGAGGGATTGGGGAGAATGTGGGTGGGTGGAATTGAGGGATTGGGGAGAAGGTGGGTGGGAGGGATTGAGGGATTGGGGAGAAGGTGGATGGGTGTTATTGAGGGATTGGGGAGAAGGTGGGTGGGTGGGATTGAGGGATCGGGGAGAAGGAGGGTGGGTGGGATTGAGGGATCTGGGAGATGGTGGGTGGATGGGATTGAGGGATTGGGGAGAAGGTGGGTTGGTGGGATTGATGGATTGGGGAGAACGCAGGTGGGTGGGATTGCGGGATCGGGGAGAATGTGGGTTGGTGGGATTGAGGGATTGGGGAGAAGGAGGGTGGGTGGGATTGAGGGATCGGGGAGATGGTGGGTGGATGGGATTGAGGGATTGGGGAGAAGGTGGGTTGGTGGGATTGAGGGATCGGGGAGAAGGAGGGTGGGTGAGGTTGAGAGATCGGGGAGCAGGTGGGTGGGTGGGATTGAGGGATTGGGGAGAAGGAGGGTGGGTGGGATTGAGGGATGGGGGAGAAATTGGGTGGGTGGGATTGAGCTATCGGGGAGAAGGTGGGTGGGGAGATTGAGGGATTGGGGAGAAGGTCGGTGTGCGGGATTGAGGGATTAGGGAGTAGGTGAGTGGGTGGGATTGAGGTATCGGGGAGAAGGTGTGTGGGGGGATTGAGGGATCGGGGAGAATGTGGGTGGGTGGGATTGAGGGATTGGGGAGAATGTGGGTGGGTGGGATTGAGGGATTGGGGAGAAGGTGGGTGGGTGGGATTGAGGGATTGGGGAGAATGTGGGTGGGTGGGATTGAGGGATCGGGGAGAAGGTGGGTGGGTGGGATTGAGGGATAGGGGAGAAGCTGGGTGGGTGGGAATGAGTGATTGGGGAGAAGGTGGGTGGGTGGGAATGAGTGATTGGGGAGAAGTTGGGTGGGTGGGTTTCAGGGATCGGGGAGAAGGAGGGTGGGTGAGATTGAGGGATCGGGGAGAAGGTGGGTGGGTGGGATGGAGGGATTGGGGAGAAAGAGGGTGTGTGGGATTGAGGGATCGGGGAGAAGGTGAGTGGGTGGGATTGTGGGATTGGGGAGAAGGAGGGTCGGTGAGATTGAGGGATCGGGGTGAAGGTGGTGGATGGGCTTGAGGGATTGGGGGGAAGGTGGGTGGGTGGGATTGAGGGATTGGGGAGAAGGTGGGTGGGTGGGTTTGAGGGATCGGGGAGAAGGAGGGTGGGTGAGATTGAGGGATCGGGGAGAAGGTGGGTGGGTGGGATTGAGGGATTGGGGAGAAAGTGGGTGGGTGGGATTGAGGGATTGGGGAGAAGGTGGGTGGGTGGGATTGAGGGATTGGGGAGAAAGATGGTAGGTGGGATTGAGGGACTGGGGACAAGGTGGGTGGGTGGGATTGAGGGATTGGGGAGAAGGTGGGTGGGTGGGATTGAGGGATCGGGGAGAAGTTGGGTGGGTGGGATTGAGGGATTGGAGTGAAGGCGGGTGGGTGCGATTGAGGGATTGGGGATAAAGTGGTTGGGTGGGATTGAGGGATCGGGGAGTAGGTGGGTGGGTGAGATGGAGGGATTGGAGAGAAGGTGGACGGGTGGGATTGAGGGATTGGGGAGAAGGTGTGTGGGGGGATTGAGGGATCGGGGAGAAGGTGGGTGGGGGGACAGAGGGATCGGGGAGAAGGTGGGTGGGTGCGATTGAGGGATCGGGGAGAATGTGGGTAGGTGGGATTGATGGATCGGGGAGAAGGTGTGTGGGTGGGATTGAGGGATCGGGGAGAAGGTGGGTGGGTGGGATTGAGGGATTGGTGAGAATGTGGGTGGGGGGAATGGGGGATCGGGGAGAAGGTGGGTGGGTGGGATTGAGGGATTGGGGAGATGGTGGGTGGGTGGGATTGAGGGATTGGTGAGAAGGTGGTTGGGTGGGATTGAGGGAACGGGGAGAAGGTGGGTGGGTGGGATTGACGGATTGGGGTGTAAGTGGGTGGGTGGGATTGAGGGATTGGGGAGAAGGTGGGTGGGTGGGATTGAGGGATTGGGGAGAAGGTGGGTGGGTGGGATTGACGGATTGGGGAGAAAGTGGGTGGGTGGGATTGAGGGATCGGGGAGAAGGTGGGTGGGTGGGATTAAGGGTTCTGGGAGATGGTGGGTGTTGGGACTGAGGGATTGGGGAGAAGGCGGGAGGGTGGGATTGAGAGATCTGGGAGAAGGTGGGTGGGTGGGATTGACGGATGATGAGAATGTGCGTGGGTGGGATTGAGGGATGGGGAGAAGGTGTGTGGGTGGGATTGAGGGATTGGGGAGAAGGTGGGTGGGTGGAATTGAGGGATTGGGGAGAAAGTGGGGGTTGGGATTGAGGGTTTGGGGAGAAGGCGGGTTGGTGGAATTGAGGGATCGGGGAGAAGGTGGGTGGGTGGGATTGAGGGATTGGGGAGAAGGTGGGTGGGTGGGATTGAGGGATTGGGGAGAAGGTGGGTGGGTGGGATTGAGGGATTGTGGAGAATGTGGGTGGGTGGGATTGAGGGATCGGGGAGAAGGTGGGGGGGTGGGATTGAGGGATTGGGGAGAAGGTGGGTGGGTGGGAGTGAGGGATTGGGGAGATGGTGGGTGGTGGGATTGAGGGATAGGGGGAGAAAGTGGAGGGGGTGGGATTGAGGTATTGGGGAGATGGTGGGTTGGTGGGATTGAGGGATTGGGAAGAAGGTGGGTGGGTGGGATGAGGGATTGGGGAGAAGGCGGGTTGGTGGGAGGAGGGATTGGGGAGAAGGTGGGTGGGGGGGGATTAAGGGATTGGGGAGAATGTGGGTGGGTGGGATTGAGGGATTGGGTAAAGGTGGGTGGCAGGGATTGAGGGATTGGGAGAAGGTGGGTGGGTGGTATTGAGGGATTGGGGCGAAGGTGGTTGGGTGGGATTGAGGGATCGGTGAGAAGGAGGGTGGGTGGGATTGAGGGATCGGGAGATGGTGGGTGGATGGGATTGAGGGATTGGGGAGAAGGTGGGTTGGTGGGATTGAGGGATTGGGGAGAAGGCAGGTGGGGTGTTATTGAGGGATTGGGGAGAAGGTGGGTAGGTGGGAATGAGTGATTGGGGAGAAGGTGGGTGGGTGGGTTTGAGGGATCGGGGAGAAGGAGGGTGGGTGGGATTGAGGGATTGGGGAGAAGGTGGGTAGGTGGGATTGAGGTATTGGGGAGAAGGTGTGTGGGTGGGATGACGGTTCGGGGAGAAGGAGGGTGGGTCGTATTGAGGGATCGGGGAGAAGGTGGGTGGGTGGGATTGAGGGATTGGGGAGAAGGAGGGTGGGTGTGATTGAGGGATCGGGAGAAGGTGGGTGGGTGGGATTGAGGGATTGGGGAGAAGGTGGGGAGGTGGGATTGAGGGTTTGGGGAGAAGGTGGTTGGGTGAGATGGAGGGATCGCGAAGAAGGTGGTGGATGGGATTGAGGGATTGGGGAGAAGGTGGTTGGGTGGGATTGAGGGATTGGGGAGAAGGTGGGTGGGTGGGATTGAGGGATCGGGAGATGGTGGGTGGATGGGATTGAGGGATTGGGAGAAGGCGGGTGGATGGGATTGAGGGACTGGGGAGAAGGTTAGTGGGTGGGATTGAGGGATTGGGGGAAGGTGGGTGGGTGGGATTGAGGGATTGGGGAGAAGGTGGGTGGGTGGGATTGAGTGATCGGGGAGAAGGTGGGTGGGTGGGATTGAGGGATTGGGGACAAGGTGGGTGGGTGGGATTGAGGATTGGGGAGAAGGTGGGTGGGTGGGATTGACGCATTGGGGACAAGGTGGGTGGGTGGGATTGAGGGATCGGGGAGAAGGTGGGTGGGTGGGATTGAGAGATCTGGGAGAAGGTGGGTGGGTGGATTGACGGATGTGGAGAAGGTTGGTGGGTGGGATTGAGGGATTGGGGAGAAGGTGGGTGGGTGGGATTGAGTGATCGGGGAGAAGGTGGGTGGGTGGGATTGAGGGATTGGGACAAGGTGGGTGGGTGGGATTGAGGGATTGGGGAGAAGGTGGGTGGGTGGGATTGACGCATTGGGGACAAGGTGGGTGGGTGGGATTGAGGGATCGGGGAGAAGGTGGGTGGGTGGGATTGAGAGATCTGGGAGAATGTGGGTGGGTGGGATTGACGGATGTGGAGAAGGTGGGTGGGCGGGATTGAGGGATGGGGGAGAAGGAGTGTGGGTGAGATTCAGGGATGGGGGAGAAGGTGTGTGGGTTGGATTGAGGGATTGGGGAGAAGGTGGGTGGGTGGGATTGAGGGATTGGGGAGAAGGTGGGTGGGTTGGATTGAGGGATTGGGGAGATGGTGGGTTGGTGGGATTGAGGGATAGGGGAGAAGCTGGAGGGGTGGGATTGAGGGATTGGGGAGAAGGCGGGTTGGTGGGATTGAGGGATTGGGGAGAAGGTGGGTGGGTGGGAATGAGGGATCGGGGAGAATGTCGGTGGGTGGGATTGAGGGATTGGGAGAAGGTGGGTGGGAGGGATTGAGGGTTCGGGGAGACGGAGGGTGGGTGGGATTGAGGGATCGGGGAGATGGTGGGTGGATGGGATTGAGGGATTGGGGAGAAGGTGGGTTGGTGGGATTGAGGGATTGGGGAGAACGCAGGTGGGTGAGATTGAGTGATAGAGGAGAAGGTGGGTTGGTGGGATTGAGGGATTGGGGAGAAGGAGGGTGGGTGGGATTTAGGGATTGGGGGGAAGTGGGTGGGTGAGATTGAGGGATCGGGGTGAAGGTGGTGGATGGGATTGAGGGATTGGGGAGGAATTGGGTTTGTGGGATTGAGCTATCGGGAGAAGGTGGGTGGGGAGATTGAGGGATTGGGGAGAAGGTGGGTGTGCGGGATTGAGGGATTGGGGAGTAGGTGAGTGGGTGGGATTCAGGGATTAGGGGAGAAGGTGGGTGGGTGGGATTGAGGTATCGGGGAGAAGGTGGGTGCGTGGGATTGAGGGATGGGGACAATGAGGGTGGGTGGGATTGAGGGATCGGGGAGAAGGTGGGTGTGTGGGATTGAGGGATAGGGAAAAGGTGGGTGGGTGTGAATGAATGATTGGGGAGAAGGTGGGTGGGTGGGAATGAGTGATTGGGGAGAAGGTGGGTGGGTGGGTTTGAGGGATCGGGGAGAAGGAGGGTGGGTGAGATTGAGGGATCGGGGAGATGGTGGGTGGGTGGGATTGAGGGATTGGGGAGAAAGAGGGTGGGTGGGGATTGAGGAATCGGGGAGAAGGTGGGTGGGTGGGATTGAGGGATCGGGGTGAAGGTGGGGGGTGGGATTGAGGGATTGGGGAGAAGGTGGGTGGGTGGGATTGAGGGATCGGGGAGAAGGTGGGTGGGTGGGATTGAGGGACCGGGAAGAAGGTGGGTGGGTGGGATTGAGGGATTGGGGAGAAGGTGGGTGGTTGAGATTGAGGGATCGGGGAGAAGGTGGGGGGTGGGATTGAGGGATTGGGGAGAAGTTGGGTGGGTGGATTGAGTGATCGGGGAGAAGTTGGGTGGGTGGGATTGAGGGATTGGGGACAAGGTGGGTGGGTGGGATTGTGGGATTGGGGAGAATGTGGTGGATGCATTGAGAGATTGCGGAGAAGTTGGGTGGGTGGGATTGAGGGATTCGGGAGAAGGTGGGTGGGTGGGAGTGGCGGATTGGGGAGAAGGTGGGTGTGTGGGATTGAGGGATCGGGGAGAAGGCGGGTGGGTGGGATTGAGGGATCTGGGAGATGGTGGGTGGGTGGGGTTGAGGGATCGGGCAGAAGGTGGGTGGGTGGGATTGAGGGATTGGGAAAAAGGTGGGTGGGTGAGATTGAGGGAATGGGGAGAAGGCGGGTTTGTGGGATTGAGGGACTGGGGAGAAGGTGGGAGTGTGGGTTTGAGGGATTGTTGAGAAGGTGGGTGGGTGGGATTGAGGGATTGGTGAGAAGGTGGGTGGGTGGGTTTGAGGGATCGGGGAGAAGGTGGGTGGGTGGGATTGAGGGACCGGGGAGAAGCTGGGTGGATGGGATTGAGGGATTGGGAGGAAGGTGGGTGGGTGAGATTGAGGGATCGGGGAGAAGGTGGGGGGGTGGGATTGGGGGATTGGGTAGAATGTGGGTGGGTGGGATTGAGGGATTGGGGAGAAGGTGGGTGGGTGGGATTGAGGGATTGCGGAGAAGGTGGGTGGGTGGGATTGAGGGATTGGGGAGAAGGTGGGTGGGTGGGATTGAGGGATTGGGGAGAAGGTGTGTGGGTGGGATTGAGGGATCGGGGAGAAGTTGGATGGGTGGGATTGAGGATTGGGGAGAAGGCGGGTGGGTGGGATTGAGGGATTGGGGAGAAGGCGGGTGGGTGGGATTGAGGGATTGGGGAGAAGGTGGGTGGGTGGGATTGAGGGATTGGGGAGAAGGTGTGTGGGGGATTGGGGGATCGGGGAGAAGGTGGGTGGGGGGACTGAGGGATCGGGGAGAAGGTGGGTGGGTGGATTGAGGGATCGGGGAGAAGGTGGGTGGGTGGGATTGAGGGATTGGGGAGAAGGCGGGTGGGTGGGATTGAGGGATTGGGGAGAACGTGGGTGGGTGGGAATGAGGGATTGGGGAGAATGTGGGTGGGTCGGATTGAGGGATTGGGGAGAAGTTGGGTGGGTGGGATTGAGGGGTTGGGGAGAAGGTGGGTGGTTGGGATTGAGGTATTGGGGAGAAGGTGTGTGGGTGGGATTGAGGGTTCGGGGAGAAGGAGGGTGGGTGAGATAGAGGGATCGGGGAGACGGAGGGTGGGTGGGATCGAGGGATTGGGGAGAAGGCTGTGGGTGGGATTGAGGGATCGGGGAGAAGGTGGGTGGGTGGGATTGAGGGACTGGGGAGAAGGTGGGTGGGTGGGATTGAGCGTTCGGGGAGAAGGGGTGGGTGGGATTGAGGGATCGGGGAGATGGTGGGTGGATGGGATTGAGGGATTGTGGGGAATGCGGGTGGATGGGATTGAGGGACTGGGGAGAAGGTGAGTTGCTGGGATTGATGGGATTGGGGAGAAGGTGGGTGGGTGGGATTGAGGGATTCGGGAGAAGGTGGGTGGGTGGGATTGAGGGATCAGAAAAAGATGGGTGGGTAGGATTGAGGATTGGGGAGAAGGTGGGAGGGTGGGATTGAGTGATCGGGGAGAATGTGGGTGGGTGGATTGAGGGATTGGGGACAAGGTGGGTGGGTGGGATTGAGGAATTGGGGAGAAGGTGGATGGGTGGGATTGACGGATTGGGGAGAAGGTGGGTGGGTGGGATTCAGGGATCAGGGAGAAGGTGGGTGGGTGGTATTGAGGGATCTGGGAGATGGTGGGTGGGTGGGACTGAGGGATTGGGGAGAAGGCGGGTGGGTGGGATTGAGGGATCGGGGAGAAGGTGTGTGGGTGGGATTGAGGACCTGGGAGAAGGTGGGTGGGTGGGATTGACGGATGGGGAGACGGTGGGTGGGTGGGATTCAGGGATGGGGGAGAAGGTATGTGGGTGAGATTCAGGAATGGGGGAGAAGGTGTGTGGGTGGGATTGAGGGATTGGGGAGAACGTGGGTTGGTGGGATTGAGGGACTGGTGAGAAAGTGGGGGTTGGGATTGAGGGTTTGGGGAGAAGGCGGGTTGGTGGGATTGAGGGATCGGGGAGAAGGTGGGTGGGTGGGATTGACGGATTGGGGAGAAGGTGGGTGGGAGGGATTCAGGGATCGGCTAGACGGTGGGTGGGTGGGATTGAGGGATCTGGGAGATGGTGGGTGGGTGGGATTGAGGCATTGGGGAGAAGGCGGGTGGGTGGGATTGAGGGATCGGGGAGAAGGTGTGTGGGTGGTATTGAGGGATCGGGGAGAAGGTGGGTGGGTGGGATTGAGGGATTGGGGAGAAGGTGGGTGGGTGGGATTGAGGGATTGGGGAGAAGGTGGGTGGGTGAGATTGAGGGATCTGGGAGACGGTGGGTGGGTGGGATTGAGGGATTGGGGAGAAGGTGGGTGGGTGGGATTGAGGGATTGGGGAGAAGGTGGGGGGTTGGGATTGAGGGATTGGGGAGAAGGTGGGTGGGTTGGATTGAGGGATTGGGGAGATGGTGGGTTGGTGGGATTGAGGGATAGGGGAGAAGGAGGAGGGGTGGGATTGAGGATTGGGGAGAAGGCGGGTTGGTGGGATTGAGGGATTGGGGAGAAAGTGGGTGGGTGGGAATGAGGGATTGGGGAGAATGTGGGTGGGTGGAATTGAGGGATTGGGGAGAAGGTGGGTGGGAGGGATTGATGGATTGGGAGAACGCAGGTGGGTGGGATTGCGGGATCGGGGAGAATGTGGGTTGGTGTGATTGAGGGTTTGGGGAGAAGGAGGGTGGGTGGGATTGAGGGATCGGGGAGATGGTGGGTGGATGTGATTGAGGGATTGGGGAGAAGGAGGCTTGGTGGGATTGAGGGAATGGGGAGAAGGCGGGTTGGTGGGATTGAGGGACTGGGGAGAAGGTGGGTGTGTGGGTTTGAGGGATTGGGGGAGAAGGTGGGTGGGTGGGATTGAGGGATTGGTGAGAAGGTGGGTGGGTGGGTTTGAGGGATCGGGGAGAAGGTGGGTGGGTGGTATTGAGGGACCGGGGAGAAGCTGGGTGGATGGGATTGAGGGATTGGGAAGAAGGTGGGTGGGTGAGTTTGAGGGATCGGGGAGAAGGTGGGGGGGTGGGATTGAGGGATTGGGTAGAATGTGGGTGGGTGGGATTGAGGGATTGGGGAGAAGGTGGGTGGGTGGGATTGAGGGATTGGGGAGAAGGTGTGTGGGTGGGATTGAGGGATCGGGGAGAAGTTGGATGGGTGGGATTGAGGGATTGGGGAGAAGGCGGGTGGGTGGGATTGAGGGATTGGGGAGAAGGTGGGTGGGTGGGATTGAGGGATTGGGGAGAAGGTGTGTGGGGGGATTGGGGGATCGGGGAGAAGGTGGGTGGGGGGACTGAGGGATCGGGGAGAAGGTGGGTGGGTGGGATTGAGGGATCGGGGAGAAGGTGGGTGGGTGGGATTGAGGGATTGGGGAGAAGGCGGGTGGGTGGGATTGAGGGATTGGGGAGAACGTGGGTGGGTGGGAATGAGGGATTGGGGAGAAGGTGGGTGGGTCGGATTGAGGGATTGGGGAGAAGTTGGGTGGGTGGGATTGAGGGGTTGGGGAGAAGGTGGGTGGTTGGGATTGAGGTATTGGGGAGAAGGTGTGTGGGTGGGATTGAGGGTTCGGGGAGAAGGAGGGTGGGTGAGATAGAGGGATCGGGGAGACGGAGGTTTGGTGGGATCGAGGGATTGGGGAGAAGGTGTGTGGGTGGGATTGAGGGATCGGGGAGAAGGTGGGTGGGTGGGATTGAGGGACTGGGGAGAAGGTGGGTGGGTGGGATTGAGGGTTCGGGGAGAAGGTGGGTGGGTGGGATTGAGGGATCGGGGAGATGGTGGGTGGATGGGATTGAGGGATTGTGCGGAAGGCGGGTGGATGGGATTGAGGGACTGGGGAGAAGGTGAGTTGCTGGGATTGAGGGATTGGGGAGAAGGTGGGGTGGGTGGGATTGAGGGATTCGGGAGAAGGTGGGTGGGTGGGATTGAGGGATCAGAAAAAGGTGGGTGGGTAGGATTGAGGGATTGGGGAGAAGGTGGGTGGGTGGGATTGAGTGATCGGGGAGAATGTGGGTGGGTGGGATTGAGGGATTGGGGACAAGGTGGGTGGGTGGGATTGAGGAATTGGGGAGAAGGTGGGTGGGTGGGATTGACGGATTGGGGAGAAGGTGGGTGGGTGGGATTCAGGGATCGGGGAGAAGGTGGGTGGGTGGGATTGAGGGATCTGGGAGATGGTGGGTGGGTGGGACTGAGGCATTGGGGAGAAGGCGGGTGGGTGGGATTGAGGGATCGGGGAGAAGGTGTGTGGGTGGGACTGAGGGATCTGGGAGAAGGTGGGTGGGTGGGATTGACGGATGGGGAGAAGGTGGGTGGGTGGGATTGAGGGATGGGGGAGAAGGTATGTGGGTGAGATTCAGGAATGGGGGAGAAGGTGTGTGGGTGGGATTGAGGGATTGGGGAGAACGTGGGTGGGTGGGATTGAGGGACTGGTGAGAAAGTGGGGGTTGGGATTGAGGGTTTGGGGAGAAGGCGGGTTGGTGGGATTGAGGGATCGGAGAGAAGGTGGGTGGGTGGGATTGACGGATTGGGGAGAAGGTGGGTGGGAGGGATTCAGGGATCGGGGGAGACGGTGGGTGGGTGGGATTGAGGGATCTGGGAGATGGTGGGTGGGTGGGATTGAGGGATTGGGGAGAAGGCGGGTGGGTGGGGATTGAGGGATCGGGGAGAAGGTGTGTGGGTGGTATTGAGGGATCGGGGAGAAGGTGGGTGGGTGGGAATGAGTGACTGGGGAGAAGGTGTGTGGGTGGGTTTGAGGGATCGGGGAGAAGGTGGGTGGGTGGGATTGAGGGATTGGGGAGAAGGTGGGTGGGTGGGATTGAGGGATTGGGGAGAAGGTGGGTGGGTGAGATTGAGGGATCTGGGAGACGGTGGGTGGGTGGGATTGAGGGATTGGGGAGAAGGTGGGTGGGTGGGATTGAGGGATTGGGGAGAAGGTGGGGGGTGGGATTGAGGGATTGGGGAGAAGGTGGGTGGGTTGGATTGAGGGATTGGGGAGATGGTGGGTTGGTGGGATTGAGGGATAGGGGAGAAGGAGGAGGGGTGGGATTGAGGGATTGGGGAGAAGGCGGGTTGGTGGGATTGAGGGATTGGGGAGAACGCAGGTGGGTGGGATTGCGGGATCGGGGAGAATGTGGGTTGGTGGGATTGAGGGTTTGGGGAGAAGGAGGGTGGGTGGGATTGAGGGATCGGGGAGATGGTGGGTGGATGTGATTGAGGGATTGGGGAGAAGGTGGGTTGGTGGGATTGAGGGAATGGGGAGAAGGCGGGTTGGTGGGATTGAGGGACTGGGGAGAAGGTGGGTGTGTGGGTTTGAGGGATTGGGGAGAAGGTGGGTGGGTGGGATTGAGGGATTGGTGAGAAGGTGGGTGGGTGGGTTTGAGGGATCGGGGAGAAGGTGGGTGGGTGGGATTGAGGGACCGGGGAGAAGCTGGGTGGATGGGATTGAGGGATTGGGAAGAAGGTGGGTGGGTGAGATTGAGGGATCGGGGAGAAGGTGGGGGGTGGGATTGAGGGATTGGGTAGAATGTGGGTGGGTGGGATTGAGGGATTGGGGAGAAGGTGGGTGGGTGGGATTGAGGGATTGGGGAGAAGGTGTGTGGGTAGGATTGAGGGATCGGGGAGAAGTTGGATGGGTGGGATTGAGGGATTGGGGAGAAGGCGGGTGGGTGGGATTGAGGGATTGGGGAGAAGGTGGGTGGGTGGGATTGAGGGATTGGGGAGAAGGTGTGTGGGGGGATTGGGGGATCGGGGAGAAGGTGGGTGGGTGGGATTGAGGGATCGGGGAGAAGGTGGGTGGGTGGGATTGAGGGATTGGGAGAAGGCGGGTGGATGGGATTGAGGGATTGGGGAGAACGTGGGTGGGTGGGAATGAGGGATTGGGGAGAAGGTGGTGGTTGGGATTGAGGTATTGGGGAGAAGGTGTGTGGGTGGGATTGAGGGTTCGGGGAGAAGGAGGGTGGGTGAGATAGAGGGATCGGGGAGACGGAGGTTTGGTGGGATCGAGGGATTGGGAGAAGGTGTGTGGGTGGGATTGAGGGATCGGGGAGAAGTTGGGTGGGTGGGATTGAGGGACTGGGGAGAAGGTGGGTGGGTGGGATTGAGGGTTCGGGGAGAAGGTGGGTGGGTGGGATTGAGGGATCGGGGAGATGGTGGGTGGATGGGATTGAGGGATTGTGCGGAAGGCGGGTGGATGGGATTGAGGGACTGGGGAGAAGGTGAGTTGCTGGGATTGAGGGATTGGGGAGAAGGTGGGTGGGTGGGATTGAGGGATTCGGGAGAAGGTGGGTGGGTGGGATTGAGGGATCAGAAAAAGGTGGGTGGGTAGGATTGAGGGATTGGGGAGAAGGTGGGTGGGTGGGATTGAGTGATCGGGGAGAATGTGGGTGGGTGGGATTGAGGGATTGGGGACAAGGTGGGTGGGTGGGATTGAGGAATTGGGGAGAAGGTGGGTGGGTGGGATTGACGGATTGGGGAGAAGGTGGGTGGGTGGGATTCAGGGATCGGGGAGCAGGTGGGTGGGTGGGATTGAGGGATCTGGGAGATGGTGGGTGGGTGGGACTGAGGCATTGGGGAGAAGGCGGGTGGGTGGGATTGAGGGATCGGGGAGAAGGTGTGTTGGTGGGACTGAGGGATCTGGGAGAAGGTGGGTGGGTGGGATTGACGGATGGGGAGAAGGTGGGTGGGTGGGATTGAGGGATGGGGGAGAAGGTATGTGGGTGAGATTCAGGAATGGGGGAGAAGGTGTGTGGGTGGGATTGAGGGATTGGGGAGAACGTGGGTGGGTGGGATTGAGGGACTGGTGAGAAAGTGGGGGTTGGGATTGAGGGTTTGGGGAGAAGGCGGGTTGGTGGGATTGAGGGGTCGGGGAGAAGGTGGGTGGGTGGGATTGACGGATTGGGGAGAAGGTGGGTGGGTGGGATTCAGGGATCGGGGAGAAGGTGGGTGGGTGGGATTGAGGGATCTGGGAGATGGTGGGTGGGTGGGATTGAGGCATTGGGGAGAAGGCGGGTGGGTGGGATTGAGGGATCGAGGAGAAGGTGTGTGGGTGGGATTGAGGGATTGGGGAGAAGGTGGGTGGGTGGGAATGAGTGACTGGGGAGAAGGTGTGTGGGGGGCTTTGAGGGATCGGGGAGAAGGAGGGTGGGTGAGATTGAGGGATCGGGGAGAAGGTGGGTGGGTGGGATTGAGGGAGTGGGGAGAAAGTGGGTGGGTGTGATTGAGGGATTGGGGAGAAGGTGGGTGGGTGGGATGGAGGATTGGGGGGAAGGTGTGTGGGTGGGATTGACGGTTCGGGGAGAAGGAGGGTGGGTCGTATTGAGGGATCGGGGAGAAGGTGGGGGGTTGGGATTGAGGGATTGGGGAGAAGGTGGGTGGGTTGGATTGAGGGATTGGGGAGATGGTGGGTTGGTGGGATTGAGGGATAGGGGAGAAGGAGGAGGGGTGGGATTGAGGGTTTGGGGAGAAGGCGGGTTGGTGGGATTGAGGGATTGGGGAGAAAGTGGGTGGGTGGGAATGAGGGATTGGGGAGAATGTGGGTGGGAGGGATTGATGGATTGGGGAGAACGCAGGTGAGTGGGATTGTGGGATCGGGGAGAATGTGGGTTGGTGGGATTGAGGGATTGGGGAGAAGGAGGGTGGGTGGGATTGAGGGATCGGGAGATGGTGGGTGGATGGGATTGAGGGATTGGGGAGAAGGTGGGGTTGGTGGGATTGAGGGATCGGGGAGAAGGAGGGTGGGTGAGGTTGAGAGATCGGGGAGCAGGTGGGTGGGTGGGATTGAGGGATTGGGGAGAAGGAGGGTGGGTGGGATTGAGGGATGGGGGAGAAATTGGGTGGGTGGGATTGAGCTATTGGGGAGAAGGTGGGTGGGGAGATTGAGGGATTGGGGAGAAGGTCGGTGTGCGGGATTGTGGGATTGGGGAGTAGGTGAGTGGGTGGGATTGAGGTATCGGGGAGAAGGTGTGTGGGGGGATTGAGGGATCGGGGAGAATGTGGGTGGGTGGGATTGAGGGATTGGGGAGAATGTGGGTGGGCGGGATTGAGGGATTGGGGAGAAGGTGGGTGGGTGGGATTGAGGGATTGGGGATAATGTGGGTGGGTGGGATTGAGGGATCGGGGAGAAGGTGGGTGGGTGGGAATGAGTGACTGGGAGAAGGTGTGTGGGTGGGTTTGAGGGATTGGGGAGAAAGTGGGTGGGTGTGATTGAGGGATTGGGGAGAAGGTGGGTGGGTGGGATTGAGGGATTGGGGAGAAAGAGGGTAGGTGGATTGAGGGATTGGGGACAAGGTGGGTGGGTGGGATTGAGGGATAGGGGAGAAGCTGGGTTGGTGGGAATGAGTGATTGGGGAGAAGGTGGGTGGGTGGGAATGAGTGCAAGGGGAGAAGGTGTGTGGGTGGTTTGAGGGATCGGGGAGAAGGAGGGTGGGTGAGATTGAGGGATCGGGGAGAAGGCGGGTGGGTGGGATTGAGGGATTGGGGAGAAAGTGGGTGGGTGTGATTGAGGGATTGGGGAGAAGGTGGGTGGGTGGATTGAGGGATTGGGGAGAAAGAGGGTAGGTGGGATTGAGGGATTTGGGACAAGGTGGGTGGGTGGGATTGAGGGTAGGGGAGAAGCTGGGTGGGTGGGAATGAGTGATTGGGGAGAAGGTGGGTGGGTGGGAATGAGTGATTGGGAGAAGTTGGGTGGGTGGGTTTCAGGGATCGGGGAGAAGGAGGGTGGGTGAGATTGAGGGATCGGGGAGAAGGTGGGTGGGTGGGATGGAGGGATTGGGGAGAAAGAGGGTGTGTGGGATTGAGGGATCGGGGAGAAGGTGGGTAGGTGGGATTGTGGGGTTGGGGAGAAGGAGGGTCGGTGAGATTGAGGGATCGGGGTGAAGGTGGTGGAAGGGCTTGAGGGATTGGGGGGAAGGTGGGTGGGTGGGATTGAGGGATTGGGGACAAGGGTGGGTGGGTGGGTTTGATGGATCGGGGAGAAGGTGGGTGGGTGGGAATGAGTGACTGGGGAGAAGGTGTGTGGGTGGGTTTGAGGGATCGGGGAGAAGGAGGGTGGGTGTGATTGAGGGATCGGGGAGAAGTTGGGTGGGTGGGATTGAGGGATTGGGGAGAAAGTGGGTGGGTGTGATTGAGGGATTGGGGAGAAGGTGGGTGGGTGGGATTGAGGGATTGGGGAGAAAGAGGGTAGGTGGGATTGAGGGATCGGGGAGAAGTTGGGTGGGTGGGATTGAGGGATTGGGGACAAGGTGGGTGGGTGGGATTGAGGGATTGGGGAGAAGGTGGGTGGGTGGGATTGAGGGATCGGGGAGAAGTTGGGTGGGTGGGATTGAGGGATTGGAGTGAAGGCGGGTGGGTGCGATTGAGGGATTGGGGCGAAGGTGTGTTGGCGGGATTGAGGGATCGGGGAGAAGGTGGGTGGGGGGACTGAGGGGTCGGGGAGAAGGTGGGTAGGTGCGATTGAGGGATCGGGGAGAATGTGTGGGTAGGTGGGATTGAGGGATCGGGGAGAAGGTGGGTGGGTGGGATTGAGGGATCGGGGAGAAGGTGGGTGGGTGGGATTGAGGGATTGGTGAGAATGTGGGTGGGTGGGATTGAGGGATTGGGGAGAAGGTGGGTGGGTGGGATTGAGGGATTGGGGTGAAAGTGGGTGGGTGGGATTGAGGGGTTGGGGAGAAGGTGGGTGTGTGGGATTGAGGGATTGGGGAGAAGGTGGGTGGGTGGGATTGAGAGATTGGTGAGACGGTGGGTTGGTGGGATTGAGGGATCGGTGAGAATGTGGGTGGATGGGATTGAGGGATTGGGGAGAAGGTGGGTGGGTGAGATTGAGGGATCGGGGAGAAGGTGGGTGGATGGGATTGAGGGATTGGTGAGACGGTGGGTTGGTGCGATTGAGGGATCGCGGAGAATGTGGGTAGGTGGGTTTGAGTGATTGGGGAGAAGGTGGGTCGGTGGGATTGAGGGATCGGGGAGAAGGTGGGTGGGTGGGATTGAGGGATTGAGGAGAAGGCGGGTGGGTGGGATTGAGGGATTGGGGAGAAGGTGGGTTGGTGGGAATGAGGGATTGGGGAGAAGGTGGGTGGGTGGGATTGAGGGATTGGGGAGTAGTTGGGTGGGTGGGATTGAGGGTTGGGGAGAAGGTGGGTGGTTGGGATTGAGGGGTTGGGGAGAAGGTGTGTGGGTGGGATTGAGGGGTCGGGGAGAAGGAGGGTGGGTGAGATAGAGGGATCGGGGAGAAGGAGGGTTGGTGGGATTGAGGGATTGGGGAGAAGGTGTGGGTGGGATTGAGGGATCGGGGAGAAAGTGGGTGGGTGGGATTGAGGGACTGGGGAGCAGGTGGGTGGGTGGGATTGAGGGTTCGGGGAGAAGGTGGGTGGGTGGGATTGAGGGATCGGGGAGATGGTGGGTGGATGGGATTGAGGGATTGGGGGGAAGGCGGGTGGATGGGATTGAGGGAGTGGGGAGATGGTGAGTTGCTGGGATTGAGGGATTGGGGAGAAGGTGGGTGGGTGGGATTGAGGGATTGGGGAGAAGGTGGGTGGGTGGGATTGAGGGATCGGTAAAAAGGTGGGTGGGAAGGATTGAGGGATTGGGGAGAAGGTGGGTGGGTGGGATTGAGTGATCTGGGAGAAGGTGGGTGGGTGGGATTGACGGATGGGGAGAAGGTGGGTGGGTGGGATTGAGGGATGGGGGAGAAGGTATGTGGGTGAGATTCAGCAATGGGGGAGAAGGTGTGTGGGTGGGATTGAGGGATCGGAGAGAAGGTGGGTGGGTGGGATTGACGGATTGGGGAGAAGGTGGGTGGGAGGGATTCAGGGATCGGGGAGACGGTGGGTGGGTGGGATTGAGGGATCTGGGAGATGGTGGGGTGGGTGGGATTGAGGGATTGGGGAGAAGGCGGGTGGGTGGGATTGAGGGATCGGGGAGAAGGTGTGTGGGTGGTATTGAGGGATCGGGGAGAAGGTGGGTGGGTGGGAATGAGTGACTGGGGAGAAGGTGTGTGGGTGGGTTTGAGGGATCGGGGAGAAGGTGGGTGGGTGGGATTGAGGGATTGGGGAGAAGGTGGGTGGGTGGGATTGAGGGATTGGGGAGAAGGTGGGTGGGTGAGATTGAGGGATCTGGGAGACGGTGGGTGGGTGGGATTGAGGGATTGGGGAGAAGGTGGGTGGGTGGGATTGAGGGATTGGGGAGAAGGTGGGGGGGTGGGATTGAGGGATTGGGGAGAAGGTGGGTGGGTTGGATTGAGGGATTGGGGAGATGGTGGGTTGGTGGGATTGAGGGATAGGGGAGAAGGAGGAGGGGTGGGATTGAGGGATTGGGGAGAAGGCGGGTTGGTGGGATTGAGGGATTGGGGAGAAAGTGGGTGGGTGGGAATGAGGGATTGGGGAGAATGTGGGTGGGTGGAATTGAGGGATTGGGGAGAAGGAGGGTGGGTGGGATTGAGGGATCTGGGAGATGGTGGGTGGATGGGATTGAGGGATTGGGGAGAAGGTGGGTTGGTGGGATTGATGGATTGGGGAGAACGCAGGTGGGTGGGATTGCGGGATCGGGGAGAATGTGGGTTGGTGGGATTGAGGGTTTGGGGAGAAGGAGGGTGGGTGGGATTGAGGGATCGGGGAGATGGTGGGTGGATGTGATTGAGGGATTGGGGAGAAGGTGGGTTGGTGGGATTGAGGGAATGGGGAGAAGGCGGGTTGGTGGGATTGAGGGACTGGGGAGAAGGTGGGTGTGTGGGTTTGAGGGATTGGGGAGAAGGTGGGTGGGTGGGATTGAGGGATTGGTGAGAAGGTGGGTGGGTGGGTTTGAGGGATCGGGGAGAAGGTGGGTGGGTGGGATTGAGGGACCGGGGAGAAGCTGGGTGGATGGGATTGAGGGATTGGGAAGAAGGTGGGTGGGTGAGATTGAGGGATCGGGGAGAAGGTGGGGGGGTGGGATTGAGGGATTGGGTAGAATGTGGGTGGGTGGGATTGAGGGATTGGGGAGAAGGTGGGGGTGGGATTGAGGGATTGGGGAGAAGGTGTGTGGGTAGGATTGAGGGATCGGGGAGAAGTTGGATGGGTGGGATTGAGGGATTGGGGAGAAGGCGGGTGGGTGGGATTGAGGGATTGGGGAGAAGGTGGGTGGGTGGGATTGAGGGATTGGGGAGAAGGTGTGTGGGGGGATTGGGGGATCGGGGAGAAGGTGGGTGGGGGGACTGAGGGATCGGGGAGAAGGTGGGTGGGTGGGATTGAGGGATCGGGGAGAAGGTGGGTGGGTGGGATTGAGGGATTGGGGAGAAGGCGGGTGGATGGGATTGAGGGATTGGGGAGAACGTGGGTGGGTGGGAATGAGGGATTGGGGAGAAGGTGGGTGGGTCGGATTGAGGGATTGGGGAGAAGTTGGGTGGGTGGGATTGAGGGGTTGGGGAGAAGGTGGGTGGTTGGGATTGAGGTATTGGGGAGAAGGTGTGTGGGTGGGATTGAGGGTTCGGGGAGAAGGAGGGTGGGTGAGATAGAGGGATCGGGGAGACGGAGGTTTGGTGGGATCGAGGGATTGGGGAGAAGGTGTGTGGGTGGGATTGAGGGATCGGGGAGAAGTTGGGTGGGTGGGATTGAGGGACTGGGGAGAAGGTGGGTGGGTGGGATTGAGGGTTCGGGGAGAAGGTGGGTGGGTGGATTGAGGGATCGGGGAGATGGTGGGTGGATGGGATTGAGGGATTGTGCGGAAGGCGGGTGGATGGGATTGAGGGACTGGGGAGAAGGTGAGTTGCTGGGATTGAGGGATTGGGGAGAAGGTGGGTGGGTGGGATTGAGGGATTCGGGAGAAGGTGGGTGGGTGGGATTGAGGGATCAGAAAAGGTGGGTGGGTAGGATTGAGGGATTGGGGAGACGGTGGGTGGGTGGGATTGAGTGATCGGGGAGAATGTGGGTGGGTGGGATTGAGGGATTGGGGACAAGGTGGGTGGGTGGGATTGAGGAATTGGGGAGAAGGTGGGTGGGTGGGATTGACGGATTGGGGAGAAGGTGGGTGGGTGGGATTCAGGGATCGGGGAGAAGGTGGGTGGGTGGGATTGAGGGATCTGGGAGATGGTGGGTGGGTGGGACTGAGTCATTGGGGAGAAGGCGGGTGGGTGGGATTGAGGGATCGGGGAGAAGGTGTGTTGGTGGGACTGAGGGATCTGGGAGAAGGTGGGTGGGTGGGATTGACGGATGGGGAGAAGGTGGGTGGGTGGGATTGAGGGATGGGGGAGAAGGTATGTGGGTGAGATTCAGGAATGGGGGAGAAGGTGTGTGGGTGGGATTGAGGGATTGGGGAGAACGTGGGTGGGTGGGATTGAGGGACTGGTGAGAAAGTGGGGGTTGGGATTGAGGGTTTGGGGAGAAGGCGGGTTGGTGGGATTGAGGGATCGGGGAGAAGGTGGGTGGGTGGGATTGACGGATTGGGGAGAAGGTGGGTGGGTGGGATTCAGGGATCGGGGAGAAGGTGGGTGGGTGGGATTGAGGGATCTGGGAGATGGTGGGTGGGTGGGATTGAGGCATTGGGGAGAAGGCGGGTGGGTGGGATTGAGGGATCGGGGAGAAGGTGTGTGGGTGGGATTGAGGGATTGGGGAGAAGGTGGGTGGGTGGGAATGAGTGACTGGGGAGAAGGTGTGTGGGGGGCTTTGAGGGATCGGGGAGAAGGAGGGTGGGTGAGATTGAGGGATCGGGGAGAAGGTGGGTGGGTGGGATTGAGGGAGTGGGGAGAAAGTGGGTGGGTGTGATTGAGGGATTGGGGAGAAGGTGGGTGGGTGGGATGGAGGGATTGGGGGGAAGGTGTGTGGGTGGGATTGAGGGATTGGGGAGAAGGAGGGTGGGTCGTATTGAGGGATCGGGGAGAAGGTGGGGGGGTGGGATTGAGGGATTGGGGAGAAGGTGGGTGGGTTGGATTGAGGGATTGGGGAGATGGTGGGTTGGTGGGATTGAGGGATAGGGGAGAAGGAGGAGGGGTGGGATTGAGGGTTTGGGGAGAAGGCGGGTTGGTGGGATTGAGGGATTGGGGAGAAAGTGGGTGGGTGGGAATGAGGGATTGGGGAGAATGTGGGTGGGAGGGATTGATGGATTGGGGAGAACGCAGGTGGGTGGGATTGTGGGATCGGGGAGAATGTGGGTTGGTGGGATTGAGGGATTGGGGAGAAGGAGGGTGGGTGGGATTGAGGGATCGGGGAGATGGTGGGTGGATGGGATTGAGGGATTGGGGAGAAGGTGGGTTGGTGGGATTGAGGGATCGGGGAGAAGGAGGGTGGGTGAGGTTGAGAGATCGGGGAGCAGGTGGGTGGGTGGGATTGAGGGATTGGGGAGAAGGAGGGTGGGTGGGATTGAGGGATGGGGGAGAAATTGGGTGGGTGGGATTGAGCTATTGGGGAGAAGGTGGGTGGGGAGATTGAGGGATTGGGGAGAAGGTCGGTGTGCGGGATTGTGGGATTGGGGAGTAGGTGAGTGGGTGGGATTGAGGTATCGGGGAGAAGGTGTGTGGGGGGATTGAGGGATCGGGGAGAATGTGGGTGGGTGGGATTGAGGGATTGGGGAGAATGTGGGTGGGCGGGATTGAGGGATTGGGGAGAAGGTGGGTGGGTGGGATTGAGGGATTGGGGAGAATGTGGGTGGGTGGGATTGAGGGATCGGGGAGAAGGTGGGTGGGTGGGAATGAGTGACTGGGGAGAAGGTGTGTGGGTGGGTTTGAGGGATTGGGGAGAAAGTGGGTGGGTGTGATTGAGGGATTGGGGAGAAGGTGGGTGGGTGGGATTGAGGGATTGGGGAGAAAGAGGGTAGGTGGGATTGAGGGATTGGGGACAAGGTGGGTGGGTGGGATTGAGGGATAGGGGAGAAGCTGGGTTGGTGGGAATGAGTGATTGGGGAGAAGGTGGGTGGGTGGGAATGAGTGCAAGGGGAGAAGGTGTGTGGGTGGGTTTGAGGGATCGGGGAGAAGGAGGGTGGGTGAGATTGAGGGATCGGGGAGAAGGCGGGTGGGTGGGATTGAGGGATTTGGGACAAGGTGGGTGGGTGGGATTGAGGGTAGGGGAGAAGCTGGGTGGGTGGGAATGAGTGATTGGGGAGAAGGTGGGTGGGTGGGAATGAGTGATTGGGGAGAAGTTGGGTGGGTGGGTTTCAGGGATCGGGGAGAAGGAGGGTGGGTGAGATTGAGGGATCGGGGAGAAGGTGGGTGGGTGGGATGGAGGGATTGGGGAGAAAGAGGGTGTGTGGGATTGAGGGATCGGGGAGAAGGTGGGTAGGTGGGATTGTGGGGTTGGGGAGAAGGAGGGTCGGTGAGATTGAGGGATCGGGGTGAAGGTGGTGGAAGGGCTTGAGGGATTGGGGGGAAGGTGGGTGGGTGGGATTGAGGGATTGGGGAGAAGGTGGGTGGGTGGGTTTGATGGATCGGGGAGAAGGTGGGTGGGTGGGAATGAGTGACTGGGGAGAAGGTGTGTGGGTGGGTTTGAGGGATCGGGGAGAAGGAGGGTGGGTGTGATTGAGGGATCGGGGAGAAGTTGGGTGGGTGGGATTGAGGGATTGGGGAGAAAGTGGGTGGGTGTGATTGAGGGATTGGGGAGAAGGTGGGTGGGTGGGATTGAGGGATTGGGGAGAAAGAGGGTAGGTGGGATTGAGGGATCGGGGAGAAGTTGGGTGGGTGGGATTGAGGGATTGGGGACAAGGTGGGTGGGTGGGATTGAGGGATTGGGGAGAAGGTGGGTGGGTGGGATTGAGGGATCGGGGAGAAGTTGGGTGGGTGGGATTGAGGGATTGGAGTGAAGGCGGGTGGGTGCGATTGAGGGATTGGGGCGAAGGTGTGTTGGCGGGATTGAGGGATCGGGGAGAAGGTGGGTGGGGGGACTGAGGGGTCGGGGAGAAGGTGGGTAGGTGCGATTGAGGGATCGGGGAGAATGTGTGGGTAGGTGGGATTGAGGGATCGGGGAGAAGGTGGGTGGGTGGGATTGAGGGATCGGGGAGAAGGTGGGTGGGTGGGATTGAGGGATTGGTGAGAATGTGGGTGGGTGGGATTGAGGGATTGGGGAGAAGGTGGGTGGGTGGGATTGAGGGATTGGGGTGAAAGTGGGTGGGTGGGATTGAGGGGTTGGGGAGAAGGTGGGTGTGTGGGATTGAGGGATTGGGGAGAAGGTGGGTGGGTGGGATTGAGAGATTGGTGAGACGGTGGGTTGGTGGGATTGAGGGATCGGGGAGAAGGTGGGTGGATGGGATTGAGGGATTGGGGAGAAGGTGGGTGGGTGAGATTGAGGGATCGGGGAGAAGGTGGGTGGATGGGATTGAGGGATTGGTGAGACGGTGGGTTGGTGCGATTGAGGGATCGCGGAGAATGTGGGTAGGTGGGTTTGAGTGATTGGGGAGAAGGTGGGTCGGTGGGATTGAGGGATCGGGGAGAAGGTGGGTGGGTGGGATTGAGGGATTGAGGAGAAGGCGGGTGGGTGGGATTGAGGGATTGGGGAGAAGGTGGGTTGGTGGGAATGAGGGATTGGGGAGAAGGTGGGTGGGTGGGATTGAGGGATTGGGGAGTAGTTGGGTGGGTGGGATTGAGGGGTTGGGGAGAAGGTGGGTGGTTGGGATTGAGGGGTTGGGGAGAAGGTGTGTGGGTGGGATTGAGGGGTCGGGGAGAAGGAGGGTGGGTGAGATAGAGGGATCGGGGAGAAGGAGGGTTGGTGGGATTGAGGGATTGGGGAGAAGGTGTGTGGGTGGGATTGAGGGATCGGGGAGAAAGTGGGTGGGTGGGATTGAGGGACTGGGGAGCAGGTGGGTGGGTGGGATTGAGGGTTCGGGGAGAAGGTGGGTGGGTGGGATTGAGGGATCGGGGAGATGGTGGGTGGATGGGATTGAGGGATTGGGGGGAAGGCGGGTGGATGGGATTGAGGGAGTGGGGAGATGGTGAGTTGCTGGGATTGAGGGATTGGGGAGAAGGTGGGTGGGTGGGATTGAGGGATTGGGAGAAGGTGGGTGGGTGGGATTGAGGGATCGGGAAAAAGGTGGGTGGGTAGGATTGAGGGATTGGGGAGAAGGTGGGTGGGTGGGATTGAGTGATCGGGGAGATGTGGGTGGGTGGGATTGAGGGATTGGGGACAAGGTGGGTGGGTGGGATTGAGGAATTGGGGAGAAGGTGGGTGGGTGGGATTGAGGGATCGGGGAGAAGGTGGGTGGGTGGGATTGAGGGATCTGGGAGTTGGTGGGTGGGTGGGAGTGAGGGATTGGGGAGAAGGTGGGTGGGTGGGATTGTGGGATTGGGGAGACGGTGGTGGATGGCATTGAGACATTGCGGAGAAGTTGGGTGGGTGGGATTGAGGGATTCGGGAGAAGGTGGGTGGGTGGGATTGAGTGATTGGTGAGAAGGTGGGTGGGTGGGTTTGAGGGATCGGGGAGAAGGTGGGTGGGTGGGATTGAGGGACCGGGGAGAAGCTGGGTGGATGGGATTGAGGGATTGGGAGGAAGGTGGGTGGGTGAGATTGAGGGATCGGGGAGAAGGTTGGGGGGGTGGGATTGAGGGATTGGGTAGAATGTGGGTGGGTGGGATTGAGGGATTGGGGAGAAGGTGGGTGGGTGGGATTGAGGGATTGCGGAGAAGGTGGGTGGGTGGGATTGAGGGATTGGGGAGAAGGTGGGTGGGTGGGATTGAGGGATTGGGGAGAAGGTGTGTGGGTGGGATTGAGGGATCGGGGAGAAGTTGGATGGGTGGGATTGAGGGATTGGGGAGAAGGCGGGTGGGTGGGATTGAGGGATTGGGGAGAAGGTGGGTGGGTGGGATTGAGGGATTGGGGAGAAGGTGTGTGGGTGGGATTGAGGGATCGGGGAGAAGTTGGATGGGTGGGATTGAGGGATTGGGGAGAAGGCGGGTGGGTGGGATTGAGGGATTGGGGAGAAGGCGGGTGGGTGGGATTGAGGGATTGGGGAGAAGGTGGGTGGGTGGGATTGAGGGATTGGGGAGAAGGTGGGTGGGTGGGATTGAGGGATTGGGGAGAAGGCGGGTGGGTGGGATTGAGGGATTGGGGAGAACGTGGGTGGGTGGGAATGAGGGATTGGGAAGAAGGTGGGTGGGTCGGATTGAGGGATTGGGGAGAAGTTGGGTGGGTGGGATTGAGGGGTTGGGGAGAAGGTGGGTGGTTGGGATTGAGGTATTGGGGAGAAGGTGTGTGGGTGGGATTGAGGGTTCGGGGAGAAGGAGGGTGGGTGAGATAGAGGGATCGGGGAGACGGAGGTTTGGTGGGATCGAGGGATTGGGGTGAAGGTGTATGGGTGGGATTGAGGGATCGGGGAGAATGTGGGTTGGTGTGATTGAGGGTTTGGGGAGAAGGAGGGTGGGTGGGATTGAGGGATCGGGGAGATGGTGGGTGGATGTGATTGAGGGATTGGGGAGAAGGAGGCTTGGTGGGATTGAGGGAATGGGGAGAAGGCGGGTTGGTGGGATTGAGGGACTGGGGAGAAGGTGGGTGTGTGGGTTTGAGGGATTGGGGAGAAGGTGGGTGGGTGGGATTGAGGGATTGGTGAGAAGGTGGGTGGGTGGGTTTGAGGGATCGGGGAGAAGGTGGGTGGGTGGTATTGAGGGACCGGGGAGAAGCTGGGTGGATGGGATTGAGGGATTGGGAAGAAGGTGGGTGGGTGAGTTTGAGGGATCGGGGAGAAGGTGGGGGGGTGGGATTGAGGGATTGGGTTGAATGTGGGTGGGTGGGATTGAGGGATTGGGGAGAAGGTGGGTGGGTGGGATTGAGGGATTGGGGAGAAGGTGTGTGGGTGGGATTGAGGGATCGGGGAGAAGTTGGATGGGTGGGATTGAGGGATTGGGGAGAAGGCGGGTGGGTGGGATTGAGGGATTGGGGAGAAGGTGGGTGGGTGGGATTGAGGGATTGGGGAGAAGGTGTGTGGGGGGATTGGGGGATCGGGGAGAAGGTGGGTGGGGGGACTGAGGGATCGGGGAGAAGGTGGGTGGGTGGGATTGAGGGATCGGGGGAGAATGTGTGGGTAGGTGGGATTGAGGGATCGGGGAGAAGGTGGGTGGGTGGGATTGAGGGATCGGGGAGAAGGTGGGTGGGTGGGATTGAGGGATTGGTGAGAATGTGGGTGGGTGGGATTGAGGGATTGGGGAGAAGGTGGGTGGGTGGGATTGAGGGATTGGTGAGAAGGTGGTTGGGTGGGATTGAGGGAACGGGGAGAAGGTGGGTGGGTGGGATTGAGGGATTGGGGTGAAAGTGGGTGGGTGGGATTGAGGGGTTGGGGAGAAGGTGGGTGTGTGGGATTGAGGGATTGGGAGAAGGTGGGTGGGTGGGATTGAGAGATTGGTGAGACGGTGGGTTGGTGGGATTGAGGGATCGGGGAGAAGGTGGGTGGATGGGATTGAGGGATTGGGGAGAAGGTGGGTGGGTGAGATTGAGGGATCGGGGAGAAGGTGGGTGGATGGGATTGAGGGATTGGTGAGACGGTGGGTTGGTGCGATTGAGGGATCGCGGAGAATGTGGGTAGGTGGGTTTGAGTGATTGGGAGAAGGTGGGTCGGTGGGATTGAGGGATCGGGGAGAAGGTGGGTGGGTGGGATTGAGGGATTGAGGAGAAGGCGGGTGGGGGTGGGATTGAGGGATTGGGGAGAAGGTGGGTTGGTGGGAATGAGGGGATTGGGGAGAAGGTGGGTGGGTGGGATTGAGGGATTGGGGAGTAGTTGGGTGGGTGGGATTGAGGGGTTGGGGAGAAGGTGGGTGGTTGGGATTGAGGGGTTGGGGAGAAGGTGTGTGGGTGGGATTGAGGGGTCGGGGAGAAGGAGGGTGGGTGAGATAGAGGGATCGGGGAGAAGGAGGGTTGGTGGGATTGAGGGATTGGGGAGAAGGTGTGTGGGTGGGATTGAGGGAACGGGGAGAAAGTGGGTGGGTGGGATTGAGGGACTGGGGAGCAGGTGGGTGGGTGGGATTGAGGGTTCGGGGAGAAGGTGGGTGGGTGGGATTGAGGGATCGGGGAGATGGTGGGTGGATGGGATTGAGGGATTGGGGGGAAGGCGGGTGGATGGCATTGAGGGAGTGGGGAGATGGTGAGTTGCTGGGATTGAGGATTGGGGAGAAGGTGGGTGGGTGGGATTGAGGGATTGGGGAGAAGGTGGGTGGGTGGGATTGAGAGATCGGGAAAAAGGTGGGTGGGTAGGATTGAGGGATTGGGGAGAAGGTGGGTGGGTGGGATTGAGTGATCGGGGAGAATGTGGGTGGGTGGGATTGAGGGATTGGGGACAAGGTGGGTGGGTGGGATTGAGGAATTGGGGAGAAGGTGGGTGGGTGGGATTGAGGGATCGGGGAGAAGGTGGGTGGGTGGGATTGAGGGATCTGGGAGTTGGTGGGTGGGTGGGAGTGAGGGATTGGGGAGAAGGTGGGTGGGTGGGATTGTGGGATTGGGGAGACGGTGGTGGATGGCATTGAGAGATTGCGGAGAAGTTGGGTGGGTGGGATTGAGGGATCGGGAGAAGGTGGGTGGGTGGATTGAGTGATTGGTGAGAAGGTGGGTGGGTGGGTTTGAGGGATCGGGGAGAAGGTGGGTGGGTGGGAATGAGGGACCGGGGAGAAGCTGGGTGGATGGGATTGAGGGATTGGGAGGAAGGTGGGTGGGTGAGATTGAGGGATCGGGGAGAAGGTGGGGGGGTGGGATTGAGGGATTGGGTAGAATGTGGGTGGGTGGGATTGAGGGATTGGGGAGAAGGTGGGTGGGTGGGATTGAGGGATTGGGGAGAAGGTGTGTGGGTGGGATTGAGGGATCGGGGAGAAGTTGGATGGGTGGGATTGAGGGATTGGGGAGAAGGCGGGTGGGTGGGATTGAGGGATTGGGGAGAAGGTGGGTGGGTGGGATTGAGGGATTGGGGAGAAGGTGTGTGGGTGGGATTGAGGGATCGGGGAGATGTTGGATGGGTGGGATTGAGGGATTGGGGAGAAGGCGGGTGGGTGGGATTGAGGGATTGGGGAGAAGGCGGGTGGGTGGGATTGAGGGATTGGGGAGAAGGTGGGTGGGTGGGATTGAGGGATTGGGGAGAAGGTGGGTGGGTGGGATTGAGGGATTGGGGAGAAGGCGGGTGGGTGGGATTGAGGGATTGGGGAGAACGTGGGTGGGTGGGGGAATG